>NC_048281.1:20527637-20712637 GCF_009762535.1 Notolabrus celidotus
CTGCTCTGTTATGTACTGTTTGGTATGGAAAATATCCAGCTCTGTACAAATAGTCACATCCTATAGACTTCAGACGCCAAGAACAAATTCTTCATCCAGATTTTTATTTACTGACTGAAATGTATCTCCACCCTGTGAGAATCATATATACACTTATATATGAACAAGCTTCATACATTTGATGTTTTCTAGCTTAGAAGAGTCCACAAACACTTACAAGTAAGCAGCTGGCCTGTTGCTAATTCTATCAGCGTGTTACCTTGCTGCCGTCACATCCTCTGACAGGTTAAATGGGTTGGACACAATGCAAGAGAAAATCCTACTGAGAGGTCTCTCTATAACTTTGTTCACCCAATTTAAGTAACTTTTAGTGTAACTTTTTACTTACAATTCATTTTGGGACTTTATTTTAAACTAGCTTTGGCAAGGTGTACCAGATGAGCACAATTAATGAGGATGAGGCATCTTTTAGAACTTAATGGTGAAATTACATCCTACTGAAGCTTATATAACCCCCCGAGAAGCTAGCTTAGGTTCCTTACTTCCTTGACAGTGTACAGTTCAGTCTCTGTGACTATTTTTGATGTAAGAGAGAAGTTCTGTGTCAACTATAGGGGTGGGAATCGAAAACCGGATCCGACTTAGAATCGGTTCCAATTGATCAATTCCATCGGATATGTACACCTCAAATGTTATCGATTCTTCTTAACGTTTCATTTCCCAGCGCGACATCACATCACGTCACGCCAAGGTACGTTGCATTACGTCAGACACTCTGCAACACATAATTCCTAGGTGCAAATACCTCAAATATGCTGAAGCATTTGCCGACTCGGCTTGGGGTTCGCGTCAGGCCGAAGTGGAGAAGGGTTCCATGTGAACATGTTGCGTCGGGGAGGCGAACACCCGCCTACCTCTCCCCTTTCAGAGTCGGGACACTTTCCCTCAGGCTTGAGGGGACACGTCTGGACTCACGCGGCCGAAAATGAGGCACAGAGAGCGAGTAAAGTACCTCCTCGATGACCCCTGGAGGAAAAGCGTTTTTCTTCTCCAAATTCAAAGTACTTTCCTCCAGGCTCCAGGGGCCACGTCCGGACTCACAAGGCCGAGAATGAGGTCAACCTATTGTTCAGTATGTTCAAGTTGAATATGTTCGTGTTCAGTCTTGTGCAGACATAATTTTGGAAAAAATAAAATGGTTCCTTTTGGTGCAGAAGACTGTGTAGAACTACTTTTTTTCCCCTCAAAAAAATACTCAAGAACCGTTAGGAGAATTGATAAGGAATTGGATTGATAAGCACAATCAAAAATGGCATTGACATTGATAAGATCTTATCAATTCCCACCCCTTGTCAAGTATGAACTTTTTTGGGTCACCCCACTGAATTGGTACAAAGCATCAGCACGCTACAAACAGCTGTGGTCTATCCTGGACTCAGGGCTGTCAGGAAGACAGATGGAGTCTCAGTGTTGGGTGGACCCTAGTGGGTTTGATTTGACTGATCCAACCTCCCACAGACTAAAGGTAAGCTAGCTTGACCTAAGCATGCCTCAGGGCAAAAAGGAAAAAAAGCAGTTGAGAAATAGAAGCCCAACAATATGTGGAAAAGACAGGCGTCTCACTGTGGTGAGTAGCAGGCAGAAACCTGTGAGTGAGCAGAGCCGCTCTTCCTTAGCTGTAGGTCAAATTAGGTCAGTCACATCTGAAAGACAGCCAATATGGAAATGACTTAGCCTTGACTCGCCTGTGTGATGGGATGGCCAAATACCTGACAGAGCAGTCAAGTGTAGAACAACGAGGTCAGCATTTTGCGGTTAATCAGCATTTAAAGGCTTGTATCTCTCATTATGATTTACACTTCTTTATTGTCCTTAATGATAGAATATCAGATGACATGATCATGTCACAAGTAAATTAATCAGGGAAACTTAAAAATTCAGAATAAGCTGATCTAACTTGTTCCTCCTGGTTTTACTGACCCTGAGCTGAGAACTGATTCACTGATTCATAGATGGAATGTAATATTAAAAAAAAAGCTCAGACTTGATTCTTGAAAAATGACGGCCCCTATATTTAGTGACCATGAAACCTGGCGTAATGTCAAGACGTAGGAGTATTGCCATCCAGGTATCCTTGGCCCCCTGCCCTCCTCTGCAAAGCTGCACATAAGCAGCTAGCTCATGTACAATGCCAAGCACTTTATCAATGACACGCTAGTTGTTTATGGACTCTGCATTCCACCTTGATTCTTATTTACTCTCCCTACCCTTGACAGGAGACAAGGTCAACATCAAGAGCAGAGAGAAGAGATGCTTTCCAGGATAGCAGTGCCTGAGTCAAAGCAGTTTACAATCACCCGCTTCCTCTGAAAGACATTTAAAAGTAATCCCCCCCCAAAATTGTTCTTAGGTACTATTCATTACAGTCAACTGAGTATTTTTTAACATAATATTTTTTTTGACTCCCTTTTAATGTAAGTTTAAAAACCACAACTTCACTGAAAAGGTTAACATTTGGAAGACTTTACCGAACATAGTAAAGCTTGATAAAGTTCTACTTACAAATAAATCTGTTTTATTGTATTCCTTTGGATGGATGTCTGCTTATAACAAAACATATTTATGCTTGGATATGATACCTTTCCATTAAATTACCCTCAATTCCCAGTTAATTCCCATAAATTCCCATAATTCTCATGGAAAGTTTCCAATTTGGAATTTTTCCAAAATTCCACAGCTTAACTTTCCATGGAAATTTACTGGACTGAATTTAAAGGACTGATACAATATAGATGAATACATAACAATGTCAACCTACAGTGCAGTATAAAGCTGACGTTCTTGCACTGTTCATACAGGAAGTACAGGTCATGGAGGATTGCATATCAGTATTATGAAACTCAAGTAAAAATACTAAAGCATATTTCATACTGAACTGAAATTGTGATTGGTATATTTCTACTCTTTCTGGACAAGATGGGGATCAAACAATGCATTGATAAATTAACAACATCATTTATATTAATTAGATATGAAAATAATAGTTGCAGCCTTGGTTGATATCTTAAGTTTTTGCATGGAGCATAGGAGCTCCTGCTAACTACTCTTTGGAAAACCTCGAGTACGTCTCTTATGAAGAGAGAGAGTGAGAGAGATTGGCAGCTAACTGGCAGACATGCTGGTCGAGTGTGTTAGTGCTGCTGCCAAAGCTACCGCAGAGTGTTTCTGTTTGTCATACAGCCTTTCCCACATTCTCTGTCTCACACACTCACAAACACACACACACACACACACACACACACACACACACACACACAGCATTACGTCAACATTGTGACAGTTGAAGACTGCCTGTTTGTGTACCTCTGTGTTCTAGCGTGCCCACTTCCAGCTGACAAAGTATCTGTGTAAGAGAATCAGGATTAGGTTCGTCTCATTGACACACAAAGATTGACCTGTAGGTCAGCTTTACATACAAGTGTGAAGCGGCCTGTTGCAGTGCTACTTTAGCTAACACCTGCTCCCTGGCTGCTCTCTGACAGCTCACTGCACACATGTGATCACACAACAAATCCCCAGTTTAACCTAATTATGTAGGTCTAAATGATCTTAACAGGAGGTGAAACAAGGTGACCGTTATTTATATTATGTACCTAAACTATCCACTGTGTGTCCACCAGATCATTAGCACAGAGAAGTATTACCTGACAAAACTCTGTTTCAGTGGGAGTCTGCAGTCTCCCCTGCAGGTGGTCCAAAATGCTGCCACCAGGCTCCCGACTGGCACGAAGAAAAGATGACATGAAATACTCTGTATGAGCCTCCCTTCACTGTTTACCGGCTACAATTGGTTTAAAGGTTCTATTTTAAAAGTACTGATTTTTTCCTCAGTTTCTCTGCCTTTATTCCACTTGGAGGTTTACTCCTGCCAATTACAACCCAAGGGAGATTTTCTGCATTGAGACTGCAAAATATTCTCCCCTTCAGTTGATGTTTTTGATGATGGCTTTGTGATCAAACCTGTCTAAAGCAAAATCCAAGGGTATACCCTGTGCTTAATTTATTTACTAAAAATAAGCACTCACAGCTAGGGCTGGGCGATAATTCGGAAACGATAATTATCGTGATATAATTTTTCTTTATATAAATATGACAATTGTTCAATAAAATTCAATATAAATAAACTTGTAATTACAACCCCCAACCACTGGAAAGGGAGGGGGCACTAATGTGCCTTAGAAGCTAGTTGTCACCTAATGTTTGACAAAAGAAGAAGACAGCATTGAACAGCCAATCATGTCGCAGTGTTAGAGGTAGGCGGGGCTTAAAGACGTTTGGAGCGGAATGTAAACACAGCCGAAAAGAGCAACGTGACAGAAGAAAACTCAAAACCTATAAGCTCAAAGCACAGTCGTTAGTCTGACACACTGTGTCAACTCTGAGTTAACTATTAACTTTATACACTTCATTAAATACACTTTCAGGATGTGGGTAAAGGAAGAGCACAGAGACAACTTCTGCTCACAAGTTAACAAACAGTCTTCAACTTTCACTCAGGAACAGAAATCTAACTTTAAATTTAAATGGAATAATGTTTTGATATTTATCGTGATAATTATCGATATCGATTGATATGAAAAATGTTATTGTGATAACATCTTTTTCAATATCGCCCAGCTCTACTCACATCTAATACAACAGGAGGTTAAAAAAGTACCTTGAAAAAGGCCCCAAGAAAACCACTCAGTACTTGGTTTATCTTTTGATTCCTTGCTCTAACGTGTGACTGACAGTCTTTCAATCCAACAGCTACAGTATCGATCTCACTCAACACAGGCAGTGATTCATAAGCTCAGATATAAACCAGCCATGCATCACCTTGACACCTTTAGCTGGAGTCTGTGAACCTAATGAATACTTAATGAATATTAACTTACAATCAGATTAGTCGTGTTAATCTGGGCGTATCAAAAAGTTCAGGATGAGTTTCTAACATTAAGGAATTTTAATTAAATGGGGGACAATGGGGTACTTCTAATGCTGGTATAGAACATATATATATAATTGTAAAAATTGGCCATCAAGTCCTATCTCTTAATTCCACTTCATTAGTATCGACCCTTAACAATAAGAGGGAATTCAGTCCATCTTGCTCAAAGTCATACACGCAGACAGTCATCACTAAAAAAATTTTTTTGTTCTGCATACACGACGGTCAGAACCTTAGAGGAGCACACACAAAATGGCGATGTTAATCCACTTAAGAGGTAGCAATTAATAACCCACAATTATCAATAAATAACAGGTATGCAAACATGCTATACTGATACAGCAGGAAGAAGAACATGCATTTCAAGTCTGCCACACAATAAACTAAACACATACAAATATCCTTTCCTCTCTTTGATTTCTTTTCATCTGCCTGGAAGCAATAAATGACCAGAATCACATTGAACTGCTCCTGTACCAGTGAGGGGAAAAAGCCTGTTCCCTCAGCGAGGAGGAGCCCAGAGCTGCTGCTGCTGCCTAGGTTTGAATGCATCATGCATTTAAATGTTACTGCACACACCGGGAAAGTGGACATGACAGAGGGGAATCAATAGCCAGCCAGTATGTAAATGAGACTGGACTGATGCCAACAAATGCTTCTGATATCTATCATATTCAAGCTCACAATTTAGTATCAAGTAAGTGTATGAGATAAATGATATCCAAGGTGTTACAGCACACCCTGCTTCAGCTGCATTTACTGTGATGTGTTCATGATGGAGCATGTTCAATAGAGAGATCAGATTCTCATGTAGCCAGTTTTCATACATTATTTCATGTGGAATTCAAAAAGCACCTAAACAGCACATTTAAATGTACATTTTAACACTTGGGTTATAACAATAATAAAGATGCATAATGGGCTTCAATTTCAGTGATTAATCTGAGAAGCCGATATGACTCAGCACCTATACTGGATGCCCTCTCCCTGTCCCTTCAGCTTGCATTGCCCAGATTATACACCACTATTGTGACTCTATAGTGGATAATTTACAATGATTTCCACACTGACCTCATGTTAAAAAACGATCTATGATGGGATAGAAGCCTTCTTAAGCCTGATAACCAGGCATTGCCACCGCAGCAAGGCAATTCCCCGCAGTGACCGCAATAGGTAGAGCCTTTATGTAGCATAATACCCACATTATCCCATCAACCGGTCCACAAAACAAGCGTTTAAGTGCGTAATTGGACCAATAATAGGCAAGGCAATTAATAATTGGCTTACCTATCTCAGAGATATGGTTCCTAGATCTGTTGCTCAGTTGTGATGTCATGTCAGGCTAATTCCGCAACACTGCTCATGTAAAACCTGGCTGAAAACAGAGATGAAATAGCACAGACTCATAAGAACCCAGACCCAGTTCTCCTGTACACGAACAATGCGTCCTTTCTCCATCCACACAGAGAGGGGCACCTCATCATTTCTGCTTCAGTGCCTGCTGAATTGCTCATTCAATGACGAGTGAAAGACTCCGTCCGACCGTCAGAATCACAAGCTTCTGTTAAGGTGTAGTAATTCATACACATACGCCGCTGTGACAATGCTGATAAAGAATCAAAGAAGTCATTTTTTTCCTTTACCTGTTCGGCGCAGTGTCTTTCAGTGCAACTCCGGGTCTGTCGGACAGAGGCTCCGCAGCCTGCAGTTACCGTAATGGCTTTAGTAATCATTCAAACACGTTGTGAGGCGTGCTCTTGCAATTACGGTACAGTGCAGGAGACTTTGCATGAGCTGAGAGGTGGAATTAACAAAAGCATGACCCCAATTTAGACTTGGAAAAAACTGTTACATGCTCTTCCTGCTTCTTCTTCTTTTGTAATAAAAACAATCTCGTTTACAAGATACGGCATGTTACAAAGGCATTTGAAACAGCTGACTAATAGTCTGTAGTTGTGAGATAGACAAGGTAATCTTTTAGCTCTAGAAAGCCCTCCTTTCGGTAAAAAGAGTTTTGTTTCTTAACAAATTAGAATGGAATTCTTAGCGTCTTACCAAATGTTGAAAAATATATAGCCTAAATATTAAAAATGTTTATCCTCATTGAAACAAATTGGTCTCAAAGCTGCTCGTCTTACATAACTCCAAAGTGTGGGTCGGGACCCCCTGGGGGGTCGCGAGACACAAATGAAGGGTCGTGAGATGTCTTCCAGAATGTTTTTTTTTGTTTGTTTTAAGTTATCTAAAAATATATATTATTATTAATATTGTTATTATTGCTATTATTATTTGTATTAATTTACCTTGTTTTCTTACGTTTATCTTCCCTTTTTTGTTTGTACTGTTAATTATCATAATTATTTGTTTATTATTATTTTTTCAGGATTTTTTTGTATTTATAATTTTTTTCTTCTCTTAGCTGGTATTGTATTCTTATACGTCATATGGTTGTGAACAAATAAATACTGAAGAAATGCAATAATAAAAAGTTGAATGGCAAGTTATCTTATTAAGTAATCTTTTCCTTTTTATAGTAAAAAATATGAACAAAAATAATAGCTAAGCTTGAAATATAACCTTAAAAATAGAAAATGTAATGAGTTATCTGCCCTTTTTTTGCCAGATGACTCCTAAGTTTAGGGTTAGTGAACAGTTAATTACCAAAAGCATCAGTAGCAGTAGGTGATTTTCTGCAGACCAGCTAAATGAAGCCACATTAAAACACTTTGAGGGACAATGTGGGTGGCAAGTCTTTCGCACCTATATTTTGGGGTTGCGGGCTGAAAAGTTTGGGAACCCCTTATATACTGTAGGCTATTAGTGTAGTCTGCAATGCAGTTAATTGTGCTGGTCACAAAAGGTGTGCTGAATACAGACTAATTCTGTTTGCGCGTTACGTCATGGACATCAACATTTTTTCTTTTCTTTCTAACCCCCTTTTGTGAATCCAACTTTTTTTGTCCTGCCGCCAAGATTTTGTACGACTCGCATCTCCTCAATTTTAAAAAAATATTTGACGGAACTGCTTTCAGTCAAATAGATTTTCCAGTAAGCCTTGCATTGAACACAGGAAAGCATGCATTTACATATAAAATACCAGTATCCTCCAGTCAAATTAAATGGCAGACAAGCATGTATAGCATTGTTATTATTAAATGGTGCATGAGGATTTGATTACACTGAATTTGATGTTGCATTGTCCAACGTGCTCTGGCCTTTGACATCTTAGAGCACCATCCAGAGTGCATCTGCTGTCATTACAACACTCTTAAAAATACAATTTATCAGTGCTGCTCTGGTAGTGTGAACAATAATACATAAAATAATAAATTGCAATAATTTACAGAAATGTTTACCAATCATTTATCATCAATTAAGGGGCAATTATTAGGTAAAAGTGGTCAATAAAGGAGTCTGTGCCACATGTATAAAGAATACCTGAGGATAAGGCAGACATGCTAGAGGAGTTAAGGTGGACCTCCTAGGTGAGGCAACAGGGCTGGCTTTCTCTCAGTCTGCATGTAAAAAGAAGAAAGCTCTTGGTTACACCCAGTAGTGGGAGAAGAATCCACCTGTTTAAATTTAGATTGTTCCTCACTTTTGCAAATATGTGCATTTCAAATGTCTTTTCTGATTCCATAAACCCGGAATATACACATTTTACAACCCCAGTCAGGGCATCTGGTCTGAGAAAATCTACAGTTTAGAGTTGGCACCAGCAAAAATCTTAAGCAGAGGAATGAGGATTTCAATTAACAGCAAAATCCTTGTCACCACTTCCAACTTGAGATCAGATAATTGCTGTTTTTAAATTAATTTCATGTGATTGAGTTTCTAATTCTGGGCTCTCAGCCTCTCATCCCTGGCATTAAAACAGGTGACACACATGCATTTAGATGAGAGGGGTGACCTTGACCACCATGCCCATTAGGCCTCCTGGTAGCTGTGAAGGATACTGTAAGAGGAGGTTATGCATATGGGATCAAAGTCTGAGCTGTTTCACTGCGAGAGTGGCCCTAAAAAGCAGTAACCTCCATAAACGTTAATCATCCAAATTACTGAAATTACCTCAGTTTGTCCTGCCAGTATTAGCTTACACCAATGACAGCTCAGTTGAGTACACATTGTGGGATCAAGTTGGAGACAAATTTCATGTGACTGAAATAAAAACCTTAGAGCCCGATAAGGTGCTCCAGTTAATGTGTCCAGTTTTAGTATGTAAAATATAAAGTGAATTATCATGGTCTCATTTTCTGTCTTGAACAATGTTTGTAAAAGCCACAAGCATAACATCCATTACATTGTTTACTACGATAAATCATTTAATAATCACTGTTCTTTGTCAAAAACATATTTACATACAAATACGACAGCGTCCAAAAAAAATCATGTTAACAAAGAAAATGTTACATAAATATGTGTATGCATGTCAGTTTTTCTATACAGACTTTTAAAGACAACAATAAAAAATAAATAGTGCATGTATTAAATAGTTTACAAACCTGAGACTACAGTGCTGGTATATAATTTTTGACATACAGCACCTCTAGTTTATTAAAAGCTGGAAGTGACGCAGATGCTGCTGTAGCCAATTAAACTAAGGTGACACAAGTTATTCATAAAATAAAAGCTTCAAGCAACATCAAATTAATGTATTTGTGGAATGTATTCAAATTAGGGTTTAAAAGGACTCGTCGTCTTCTTGTGGTCCCCAATGTGAGATCTGGAGTGGAAAAATAACAGTTTTTAATAAAGTCAAATGACAATGTTCCATTGCATATCTATCTGAAATACTCCTGTGCGCTGACATAAAGTACCTTTCATTTCTATCAATCAATCAATAAGTCGACTCTATGGAACAGTCTCCCTGTCAACATTAGGTTAGCATGTTCTGTTGATGTATTTAAAGAAAGGCTGAAGACCTATCTGTTTACTGTTGTTTACTGCTGATGTTTCTTATGGTGTGTTGTGTCTTTATTTGTTTTTAAGCTTTGTAAAGCACTTTGATTGAAAGTGCTCTATAAATAAATAAATAATTATTATTATTATTAAATGTATGTTTTGAAAAATGAAAACAGGCTTCTATTCATAAATATGTAAATTGTGCAATGACTTACTCACCAGACAGATGATTGAATGCACAAATCACTGAATGAGAGGCTGCATTAATGAAAGTATAAAACGAAGGCAATTACATTCTGAGCTGGATTGAGATCTAAATGGCTGTAATTTATAAATTCTTCTTTTTTTAAGTGCCTTACAACAGATTTATTGAATTACATGTAAAGGAAAAGTCAATTATGACCTTTTTTTAGCTTACATGCAAAGAATGAAGCAATGCTTTATCTCAACTGCCATTGTCTGTGCTGGCCTTGCTCTTTCCACGAGATGGCAGTGTAGCACCAGAAGACAGAGCTGGGGAGAGCTGGCACATGGAGTTCTTTGATGTATAGGAGACAGAGCAACACTCTGGCCAGCCTGGTGGGGCCTTTTCCAGATTATCAGGGAGCAGTGCTTCTTCCTCATCATCGCCCAAAGGAAACGTTCGAGGCTTCCAAGGCGTCTGAGGCTGCTAGAAGACGAAAGGTGTTTAACTTAGATGAGCATGTGGATATGTCTGTTTCACAATGTTGTTGTACTATGTGTATCACTTAGATACACAAAGATAAATCTATGAATTTGTAGGTTTACAGTTTTTTTAAAGTTCAAAAGTTACATAAAGAGTTAAACAGTCAAATCATTTCTAAAATCCCCAAACAACTCTTCCCAAATCAATCATTAAATAGAGTTTAGACTTAGCAGTGCTGAGCCAAAAGTGCTCACACCACTGAGGTCTGTTTAAAAAATCAAATGCTGTCCTATAATCAGGGTTTTACACGCAAAGCCGGAGTGCATGAAAACTGCGAAACAGTGAAGTGTAGGATATTTGTGGTGTGGAGAAGGTTGATTAGGACAGTCTGGTTGAGTGGCAACTCATCCCTTCTCCAATCAAAGCCAAGTGGCACAGAATGCTGCAATCAGGGCATCATCAGCCGGGGCGTAGTGGAGACAAGTATCTGTGTGGGCTCTCAGGGATCCATTTGGGCCTTATAACTCGCACAACATGACTGGGAAAGAGTATTGATTAGTCTGCAGCCTGTTTTTGCTTCTCTATACACCCCCTCCCTCTTTTGAAGCACAAATAACAGCCTTGTCTTTGGAGGGGATGTTACAGAAAATATCCCTTCAGCTTAAGTCTGCAGTTTGAAGGGAGAAATGTCTATTTCTAGGAAATGTACCTTTCAATCTTGAGAAAATTGACAGTTTCTCCAGTCAACTGATGTACCAATCCGCCCTTTTATGGATTTGACATCATAGCATATATAAACTCTACAGGAGACTCATTACTGTTTAAAATAACACTAAAAATGCGACAAAAAGCTAATGTTGTAACCAATCACAGTCTTAAGACATCCTGCAGTAGTTTATACCCTCACTTGTTGCAACTTCAAAATTGGTGCTTTCTTTGTGTGGATGTGGCCACAAAGCTGGAAACACTGCTTTTTGACTGCATCATTAGCAGCTTTGTTTCACCCAAGTGCGAGTTCCCTCCTTTTGCAGCTGGAGCGTCATCCTCTCATTTCTCTGAGTTTGTTTGAGGGGTTTGGGATTGCAGCCGTGGTGCTTTTTGATCTTACCAGCCACTCCTCTAGGCTTTGCTGTTCGTCTGTATCCAGCTGAGCACAACTCAACTCCACAGAGCTCTCCTCTCCTGATGTGCACATCCCGCCTCCACTGCTTGACAGCCTGCTGCCAGATCTGGAATTAGAAAACAAGCAAACCCTATGAAACTTCACAGAGGAATTTACTCAACATTGTGCTTTCACACAGACTGTATTGACATGCACAGAGATAAAGGGTAAAGAAACTTCACAAATGTCAAACACTTCTTTGTTGTAATATGACAAATACTGTCAGAACAACCTCCTGATACTTGTAGATCACCTTGCATTTTGGTGCCACCTGGTGTAAAATATTCAAATAAAACAGGATGGGTTTATTACATCTGTGTGAGCATGTTAGCCTATATGTGTATTTTCACCTGTTGGATTGCCTGCAGCATTTTCTCTTTCCCCAGGATGACCAGCGCATTTTCTCTCTCTGCTCTGAGGTCACATGTCTCTGGACAAAGGCTTCATCAGTGAGATCTTCTCCCTGAAACACACACACAGATAAAAATAAAGATTAAATGTTCTTATTTTCTTTTATTAACAAAGAGCTCATATCCAGAGGGATGAATCTGCACCTCCTCAATTTTTGTTTCCTTTTCTTCCTCCCTGTTTATCTGAGATGAGGAATCAAGCATGCGCCAACTGTGAAGAAAGACAGACTTTTTTTGAGCACCCGAAATTCAAGACTTTAAATAGAGACGTGATCATTACATTGATATGCTAGGAAGTCAATGAAAGCCTACAGTAGATTTCATGTCATGAGTGTGACCACTACTCGGTCACAGCCCAACATTCACAACCACAACAACCTCAGGAATCCTATTCACTTCCTTAAGACGCCTTTGTTCCCTACCTTGGTGTGAGGATGTCTTTGTACTGCAACTTTTCCACTTTAGCCACGGACATAGGGATGACAATGTTGTTGATGTTGTACACGCTCTCTCCCTGGCGTTTGCGAACGCAGCCCTATAAGGAAACACAACCGAGCTGAAGTGAGAGCGGCGTGACATTTCACAGCAGTGATTCACACGTTCAAAGTTATGCCACAGTATCAGAAAAAAAGGTGCTCAAGACTCACAGTCTTATAAATGCTACCCTTTAGAATGGGGATAAGGTTATTAAAGCATGTCAGCCAGGGCTCTCACTAGTATATATATATATGCAAAAATGTGTGTGTTACCCGTGAAACCTGCTTGTGTGAGACCTGTGTGCAGCCGTCCTCCTGAATGTCATCCGAGCTGTCCTCTGGGTCATAAAGCTGGTACAGGACATCCTCATCTAGGTATAAACACATACATATCAAACTGATGTTGCTGTAACAGACACTTAATACTAACACGTCTGTTAATATTTAACAAGGTTGTTGATATATAAATTATTTATTTGGATAAAACAATAAAGGTACTCTAATTGGACACCATAATGACAAGCAGCAGGTGTTCTATAGTCTCTAGTTTGCAAACACAAAGCATGTTGGGATATACAGTATGAAGCCACTACCAAGATGTCCACCATACAATTGCATTACATACCTTCTATTAGCCTCTGGATGTGTCTTCTCTTTCTCTTCCTCTGATTGGCTCTCCTGTGTTGACTGGCAGCAGAGCCTGCCATCCTGATTGGTGACAGGCCAATAACTCTGCTCTTATGATGCCTTCCATGGTGCTTGTTTTTGTGACCTACAATGACACACACACACACACACACACACACACACACACACACACACACACACACACACACACACACACACACACACACACACACACACACACACACACACACACACACACATACACGCACACACAACCTGAGATAATACCCATTTTTCACTTTGGACCACGTTTCATTTCTCCAGGGATTTTATGCTTTGCCTCAAGTGAACAAAAGCTAATCCTGAAGCTTTAGCTCTTTTATTCTGGCAGGTGTGTAGCTCTCTGCCTTCTGTTCCTCGCTCAGATGACACCTAATGCTTTTATTACATTAATAATAGAGCAGATAACTTGTCAGCCTAATGTACAGATATTATTCTCACGTTGATTCCCTAGAACACAATGAAAATGCTCTTTTAATGGTCCTTTGATGTCTTATTAATGTGTCTTATCCACACTTTCCTCTCTATCTGCCAGCATATTTTTACCAACACACTAGCTCAGACTACAACAGTTAAAGCACAGCTTACATCTGCACACACTTTGCTGCAGTGCTACTGTTTAATGGTAGGAGCAGAACACTTTGGTTGGAACTCTTGTGCTCTCTTTCTTACACTGAACAAACAGCTTCAACAGTTAGCTTTTAATTACTATCATCATTCTCTGTGTCAATTTCCTGTTTTTCCATCTGCTGTCTTAGATTGTTGAGCAATCTCAATCTATTTCAGCTACAATCAGCTATAGTGAGGTTTGCTGCCATGTGCCGGGCTATTATTTAAGGTGATGTTTATTTGACAGGCTGTCGTCTTCTTCTACCCACAAGAGGGAAAATGAGATAATTCAAGCTGACAGTAAATCGACAGAGTGTTGGGTGACTGACACATCATCCATTTCCAATCAGCCCCCCCTTATGACTCTCCTCCTCATTCAGCTCGCTCTACTTCTACTTCTTCACTTCACATCTGTCACTGCACCTCACGCATGAGTTTTAAAGTGCAGTAAAATGGCAATCCAAAACATAATGGTTACTCAGTGCCCTGGGGAATTCTACACCCAACCAGTCATTAATATCTAAGGATCATCAAGCAGAGGTGAATGCGAATGAATGAGCATCAGCTAAGCCAGGATCTCGAACTTCCAGCAGAGCTGCTTCCACTGATCTGAGAGCACACCCCAGGACAAAGGAGGGTAAAAAAAAAATCGATAAAACCTTAAAATCAATACTAAATAAAGAGGCAACCAATGTAACCTGGAAGTGTTTTACAATCATTATTTTGGAGATTTGCTTGAGATGGAAAAAAACAGGATTTAACAGTGTTTTTTAAACATGAGTATCAAAACAGAGATCTGAGTCAAATGTCGCTCCCAGATTTTTGGCTTTCATAATGACTTTATTGTTCAGGGGACCGAGTTTGTTATGGAGACGGGCGGAGGAGTCAGAATGACCAAATATCATGATTTCATATCTGTCAGGGTTGAGCTTTAAAAAGGTATGGGAGTAAATTAACATTTTAAATATAAATAAAATTCAAATATAATTTTATAATATTAATTATCATTTCATAATTCTAAATATGATTTTATAATTTCAAATTGAATTGTATAAGTTTAAATGTGAATATAATTTTCTGATTCTAAATGTATTTTTATAATTTGAATATGATTTTCAAATAGTTTTATAATTGTATATTTCAATTCTAATTTTAAAATTTCGTAGTGTAATTTGATAATTTATATTTCAAATATAAGTTTAGTCTTTTAACTATAATATAATTATTATTATAAATGTAAAAATAAACACAAATAATTCAAGTTATTATTATCTCAATATTCTGTGCAGTTAGTTGTACAATCAGGAGTAAAGAGCCGTCACTAATGAACCTTTTGGAGTGATTGTAAAGAAAGGTATCGATTAAAAGTTTGTAACCTTTTCCTGCAGCAAATTGTGTTGCATGATCTACCTTAAAATAACTGTCCCATTAACTCCACAGACAAGACTTCGTTCCATCTTTATCACAACATAGCAGCTTGGATCAAAGGCTAGAGTGTTCCCCTTCTGTTCTATGAACAACAGCAACATCAAGACAGCAGATGCAGCCTTTTAAAATACCACCTCTACCTTCCTGCCATCTTACACATCAGTTGACTGTGATGTCAACACAGCAGGTAACACGGTTGCTTTGGTGCAGCACCTACACATATTGGCTCGGTAAGCTGCACAGCAAATCAAAGGACAGTGGAGCTAAAGAGAGTAGACTTAACAGACAGCATTAAGAGAGCAGCAAAGAAAAGAACAGGGGCAGTAGTTAGTGAAGATAAAGGGTAGGTCTTACTGTTGTTCAGTGGTGTGGAGCTGCGTCTTTTGCAGAGTGTTGGGCTGGAGGCTTGAGCAGTGATAACCAAAGGCCTTAGGAACCATTCTTCTCTGTTTTGGGCTTCCTTCGTGGGTCGGGACAGAGGAGTGTCTGGAGGATGATGGATCAGCTTTAGGCATGTTTCAACATAGTTTAGGCAGTCTAAATCTTGTAATGATTATTTATGATTTTTTGCTGTATGTGTTCTATATACTCCTTGTTCCAAGAAAAGCAGCCACAGTTAATTGTTCATAAAGTGTATCTTGTGTCATGATCATCTTTATAGTTTACCCACATTTTCATCTCTTCTGTGCTTCCACAGGTATGTTATCTCATTCTATATTAAGATAACAGGTGGCCATGTGCTGAGCTATTCTTTGATGTAACATTTAATTGACTGACTGTCTTCTTCTTATACTTATTCTGCTAATATCAGTCATGCTGACAGAAAATCAATAGGGTGCAAGCTAAGTGGCATCTTCATCAATCTCTAATCTGCCTCCTTTATGTCTCTTCATCAACTCTCTTTCACAACTAGCTCCATGTTCAGCTCTCTTTTGGTTTACACATAAAGCTAAAGACTGGTCTGAGATTGTTTAGACAGCCTAAAGTCAACCAATCATTGATTACTGTGATCATATGCCTACATTGCTCTTGCAATGACAGTTCATTCAGTAGCACCAGGCTGAAAACAGAGGCATATATTGAAGTTGGTGAAACGGCAATGATTTGATTTCCATCAGCTGCTCTGTTGGAAGCCTCACACAGACTCTGTGGGACATCATGAATGCTAGAAGCTGCTTGGAGCATCTGGATGCAATACAACTCATCATTGCTGAAATGCCTAGTAAAGACTTGGAAAGCAGCAATTTTATCCTGTCAAAAATCACGAACCAGAAGAAATATTCATGAAAATGTTAAAATTTGGAGGCCTGACGCAAAAATCATTAAAGGACCGAAAACCGTGGAGCCAACGCAATAACCAGGACAATGTTAATATTGTGGACATGAAGCAATATTCATGAAAAATGTAAGAATTTGCAGACCTGATGCAAAAATTATGAAAAGACTAAAAACAGTGGACCCGATGCATTAATCAGAAAAATAAAAATAATGGACCTGACATGATAATCATGACAAAGGTCAAAATCATGGACCCGCATGAAAATTCATGAAAACATTAAAAATCACAGACCTGACAATAACTGAGGGACAATTTTTTCCACCAGGCAGTCAGAATGCTGAACTCTCTCCCTGTTTTGCCCCCTTTCCATAGTGCCCCCTTCACAGACTTAACCCGGTCATTGACCCTCCCCCCCAATCAACGCTGAGGGTCTGAGAGAGAAACGCAATATCAAATCCTCAGTATGTCTAGTGCATACTGCAGTTTATTTGGCAATAAAGGAGACTTTGAATATAATCAGTAAACATAATGCAAACGGAGGACCTGACATGAAGACCATGAAAAAAGTAAAAATCATGGATCCGAAAACAAAAATCACGAAAAACGCAAAAATGTTAATCTGACTGAAAAAAATCAGGTAAAAATGCAAGATCGTGGTCCTGACACGAAAATCATGAAAAATGTGAAAATCGAGGACCTGAAGCTATAATCATAAAAAGTTTAAAATTGTTGACCGAGTCAATAATTATTTAAAAAATAAAAATTGTGGCCCACTAACAATCATGAAAAAAGTCAAATTCATGGACCTGACAGGATTATCATGAAAATAGTTAAATTCATGGACCTGTGAGGATAATTATGAAAAAAAAAATGTTTAAATGTGGACCCGAAGCGATAATCATGGAAAAAGTAATATTTGCGGACCTGATGCATAAATCATGAAAAAAGCGAATGTTAAATTTCAGCTATTATTCTTCCTCTGATGCCTGTCCAGTGTTCTTCAGATGTCAACTCACAGGTAGCCCAACAGTGCATGTAACTCCCCTGAGAACCTCAGTTCTTCCATTACATCATGAAGATGAGAGAAAAATGTTTTCATACAGCACAGCGTTTGTACACCACTGTTTACTATTTTGTATTGTGATAAAAATGTTTCTCCTACCAAACGATGAAGACGACACAGGGTGATGTGTGGAGCTGGAGGTCCTGGTTTGCTGCACCCTACTGGAGCTGCAGCCAGGATCAAAGCATGATACTATGGGGTCACAGGAGGAACAATGTGAACAGGAAGATGACGAAAGAGAGGAGGAGAGAGAAGATGTGGACGTTCCGGAGTCCTAAGAGAAAGAAAAGAAAGTAAAAACATACTTATCAGAGAGTTTCTTTAACTAGAGCATTAACTTGGCTTTCTCTATGTGTTAGAAGAATGAGTCACGAGGCAAGAAGAAAGCTGCTCTCTACTGAAGCACACTGATTAAAGTAATTGAGCTGTTGAAGGGCTCTCTTCATCATCTGGTAATATCACAATGCCAGGGGCTTACTGTGATAGCAACAATCGCTCAGAGATCTAAGGTGCGGCATACTGCTTTCTGCAGGATGTATTTTAGAAAAAAACTAACTTTTATATACTTTATGTTTGGTTGTATGTCATAGTGGTCCCCACCGTATGACTCCATGTGTAGGAGCTACTCATCTCAACTGTGTTGCATTAAATCAAAGTCTGGTGGCTTGTAAAACTAGTGGCAGCTCTCTAAATGAGGGTCTGAAACACAAATATACCCATCGGATATTTAGAGTTTGTCAAAAAATTCACCCCCCCGTACAGTGTGGGCTGATAGAGAAATTAGCTACGTAGGGCCAAGCCGTTTTTTTGAACCAGGCTGTAAACATGTTTATTAATGCTGCAAAGGTCGTCTTCTTTGAATTGGTGTCTATGTGGTTTCCGGTGTTTCTGCAGCCAGCCTCAAGCGGATTCTTGATGAATTGCAGTTTATAACACTTCTGCATGGGCTTCATAGTTTGAGACCGGAGGTTGCTGCTTGGTTAAAAACAAATATTAATTAAAATGTTGGATGCAAATACTAAAAGTGGGCAAATTTTCACATGGTGAGGTGAAAGTGTGTTGAACTAATCCCCGGTTGAGACTGCAGCTTGCTGGACAGCTTGTTCATAAAGTCACACAAAACTCTGCGGGATCAATGCATCTTTGCTCAAATACTGATATCACCAGTTGATGAATAAAAGGGCAAATTTGTCATTTTAAAAAGAGAAACACAACTTTGTTGTGTGGCCACAGTGAGGGAGGCTTCCAGGATGCTGGGGGGGGACATTAAGAGAGTAGCTGAAATTATGCCTTACAGACAGAGGCAATCTTACAAAGCTACTACAAAGTTTTCAGAGGGTCAATATAAAGCCTACAAAATGAGCATAACACCCTCTGTTTAAGTACGTTATTATGGCATAATCATGTAATTTTTGTAAATTGCATATTTTTGTTTCTCAGTTGATCTCCTCTCTTCTTATGTCACAAACACGTATCACACAGTGTACACATAAAACACTCTCAAGTGTCAAGCTCAAAGATGACTATTTGAAGCTTTACTAAGCTTTGTCACAAGTCACATGACATTTCATCTTCAAAAGAGGTACACTTGGTAATGAAACAGAGTGGTTCAATCAAGTAACACAAGCTTCTGAGCTTTGATATCATCTGCCCACCTCTACAAAACTCTGAGCTATCGTCAGTGTTTTTTTTTTCACAGCTAGAAAGTTAGCAGCTAGATGTGCAAATCCAGAAGACACAGCAACAAAACCATCATCTTGATTTAGCTTTTTGTTCTGGCCTCCCGAGAGAAGTCCACTCTCCTTTCAGGCATGTTTTATTCTCGATTAACAGCTTAAATGACTTAGCGTTTGTCAGTCTGGTGCAGGAGAAGACTGTTGTTGAGTTTTCGTTTGTGTTGCATCTGGAACTGTGTGAGGCTTTCGAGGGCAACACCAACCACTTGAAAAGCACCACTATCACGACCCCCTATTGTGCTTGTTGATAAAACAGTAATCTGTGCAATGTCCCCTGGCTAAATAAAGGATGTAGCTTTAAAAAAATCACATGCTCTTGTTTGTTTAAAGTAATTTCAGGAGATATTGTAGATTGATTAAAAGCAGCTGTTTGGCTTTAAACATTAAATCCTTGTTTAATTTGAAAGGCTCTTTCAGTGATAAAGTGTTCCACCTTCAAAGGCAAAGGCAACTGCTTTGAAGCTCCATTTGACATTAGTGTGTGAATAACTTACATCATAAATGGAAGCAATTTCATCAATTTTACATTCTTTATTATAAAATCAAAATGCAAGACATAACGGTAATAAAGCAGTAGGGTTATTAGCCACAGTGCCAGTGCCATGTACCCTCACGTCCTCTGAATATAAAGGGGAGAAATGCAAATAGGGCTGCTGTATTTTGGTCTCTGCACATGCTATCACAGTGCAGAGACAGAGGCAGCAGTGATGAATAGGCACTGAAGTCTCCAGTGGGTGTGGGGGTTGTTTGTTTCAAAAGGACAAAGCTGGATTTAGATAATCATAACTTTATAGTGAAGGGTAAATAACACTTACCGAACACAGTGCAAATAAAATGGCAAAAAAAATCCCAGTTCTATTTACAAAACATCTTCAGGAATGAACAGCCTTGAGTAACAGCTTTTTGTCTGAATGTGAAGTTGTGTTTTAATAATGCAGGAGGCCTACCTGTGGACTTCTGGGGCTGCGGCTCTTGAAAGAGAACAGTCTCGGCTTGTGGTAGGTGACCAGGGGTCGGGTTCGAGCGCACACGTACGACAAATCAGCTTTGAAGAGCCTCCTGATCCCTGGCCTCCTTGTCTTAAAGCTCCCAGGCATCAAAACATCACCACCTTTCTGACCACTGCAAGGACCAGATCATGAAGGTTCATGGAAAATGTTGGGGATATGATTCATGCTTGGACACGTGCGACAAAACAAAGTTTCCAAGGTGCCGCTGGACTTTGATCTTGTTCAGGAATAACAACCAGGCATGAACAATACCTATGTATAAACCATCGCTGCGTGCATAAGCAAGTAGAGTATCTTTTTTTTCTTCTCAGTCACCTGGCTTTTATCTTCACAGCCAGAGAGAGAGTTAAAAAAGGCAGCAGGAAGGAAAGGCATGAAGGGATTATTCAAGTCGGGCCAGATGGTGGGGACCGACCTGGTTATGCGACCAGCGCCCACATAGTAAGTCTGTGACAGTGGCTGACCTTGGAATTGAACAGCTGAATATCAATCTAGTATTCATTCTGCGTGTTTCAAACTCTTGCAGTGCAGAGTCCGTAGCTTTACAGCATTTTACGTGCGTGGGTGTGTGTTCTCTACCTTGTGAAGCTCCCCTTGCCTCTCCAGCTGTGTGGTTGTTTTGAAAGCGGTGAAAAGCTGAGGGGAGTCATCAGACTGTTGACAATCTGGCTGAGCTGAGCACTCTGAAATGAACACATCATACATACTTTATAATGTATCCAACAAGGGAACGAACTGAAATACAATCCATTCTGTAAAGTGACAGCGAGTGAGTAAGGCCTCCATCTGAAGAAAGATTCACTCACCGATATATCCCCTTGATACTGTGCATTTAAGTTAAGTCTCTGCTTTCATGCTACCGCTATAATTCTCAGGTGCCATGCTCTGATTTTACACAGCAACATACCTTAATCCATTTGACTCAATGTAAACTCAGAGTTGAGAGCTGAATATATACTGTATATAGAAACACACTTTTTTGACTTCTAAAAGCCTGGCCTTAGGTGGATTAAGATCCTCAGAGCATTTCCCTGCCTCTGTAAAAACTTCTGCACAATAACCAAAATGCACAGCTTAAGTTGTGTTTAAGGGCATTAGCTGGCAAAGGTCTGTACCGTTTTGGATCAACAGATGAATCTCACTCTCTTGTGGAAGGAGAAATAAGGTTCCTGTGAGTAAATGAAATACCTGTGGACGAACTGAAGCATCTGCAGCTTACAGCTTTAGCACAGTACACTTGGGTCAGACTGCATGCATTACTTAATTAATAAGACTAATCCTCTGAACCATGGTAGCAGAACATAACACTGTAGATATGTTTTTCTCCTGTGCTTTTTATCACACCAGACTGATCAGCTTTAAATGGGATTTTCCTGAAATAGTGTAATGACTTGTAGATAACATACCCCTTGACGCCACATTTCCACAAAACCTGTGTTTGTGTTTGTGTGTGTGTGTGTGTGTGTGTGTGTGTGTGTGTGTGTGTGTGTGTGTGTGTGTGTGTGTGTGTGTGTGTGTGTGTCTCTGCTCTTCTCCCCTCCTACCTGTCTCTCTATGTTATGCAGAAGGCGTGTAGGGCTGCAGTGTTCAGTGTCAACATCCGAAGCGCTGCCGGATAACCCCACCATTTCTCTCAGCAGGGTGTGCTGAATCTGTCTGTCAGTCATGGGCTGGGACTGTGCAAGCACCACACCACCCTGAGAAACAAAGAAAAACACTGTAATAAGATGCGTTACCCTTTAAATCACTACTTCACTACTTTAGTGTCGACTTTTGATTTCAGAATCCTTGCAATGAATTTGGATGTGTCAAGGATTTAGGATTTCCATGACCGCTTTATCAAGGTACACATTTGATTATATATCATACCATACCATTCAATATACAACTGCCACAACTGGACAATTGCTCTAAAAAAGTGGTGCCCCATCAGTTGATCGCAGACCAGTGTTCATTTTGTTAACAAAATCATGACGATAAATGTTCGTCAACAACTCATTTTTCTTGACAAAACGAGACTATGAGGAGCTAAAGTGCTTCACTGATAATAAAAACTCTGACAAACATATGTTTTGATTTTGTTGACGAGACGATGACGAGAAAAAAACCTTAGTGGTCGACCGTCAGACATTCAAAATCCATGTTTTCCCCGCTGTGCGTCTAATCTTTAGAAATAAAAGTGATACATTCCTGTGACAGGCTGAGTTATTATCTGAGGGGCTCAGTGTTAGCTTGGTCTCTACCTGCAGCAGGTGTGCTTTATGAACCAGCTCTCCCACCTCCATGCATCTGTCTCATCTTCATTGATGATTTTTACCCCCGGTGTGCGTTAGTAACAAAGACACAACCGGGGGACGTCTGTTTAATATTTGATGTTTGCCGTTGTTGCCGCTATTACCGTAAAAAGCTCAGAGTCTAGAGCTTGATTTAATCCAGTTTGGTGATACATCAGACACCTTCAGTAAGTTTTGATCAACTCCTAGTCATCAAATATGCAGATGCATTTCAGAGTGCCACTGACTGTCTGTCCAGCGCACCTGTCACTGCAGGTGCATTCAAGGACCGGTAAATGTGCATTGCAGCACTTGTATTTTGGGTTCATGGTATTTTTATGTGACTCAAGAGAATCAAAATACAGTCACAGTGGTCACATCATGAATGTTTTCTTTTGACTTTTTAGCAGGGCTAGGCTGAATTATTTAACTTAAGATATTAGATAAGTGTTAAAGGAGTGAAAAGTTGATGATTTTAACACTTGGTAGAACCCTGATACCGATATCTGATCGACTACATTAATTATTTAAAGAGTGAAGATGTTTCAGCAAAAATCAAAAACTAAAATGTTTTGAGTTTTCGGCGACTAAAACTAGAGTAAAACTATAACGGGCTGAAAAGACTAAAATGTGACTAAAACTAACAGGCATTTTGGTCTTAAGACTAAGACTAAATCTAAAATAGCCGCCAAAATTAACACTGTCGCAGACTAACTCCCAGTCGATCACAAGAAGTGTAGTTGTTACAAGTGTGTCATCCCCGTCTTCCATCTTTTACATGTCCTGTCAGATAACTTCGATGCACCACAGGAAAAAACAAACTGACTTAAACACATCACAGTTTCTCTATCAGCCACTTGTCCTGCTGGGGCGGCACTCCAGGCTTTTTGTCTAGCAACGTGGCATGAGCCTGTCAAGGCGTAGGTGTTAGTGATAGTGGACAGCTGTCAATCATTAGTCAGTTAGCTTGCTAAACACTGCCACATCACTAGTTGATGCTAAAATAGTGAAAACATTGTATTTTGTTGGAGGAGGATTGTTGTTGTTTTTTGCTCTAATTCAAAGTCTTATCTGCAAATTACAGATGGGCAATTTGAAACAGCATTTCAAGAAAATGCTCAACAGCTATGAGACTGATTTCAGTACCAAGATCCAAGAAAGTGTAAGAGTTGAAGGGCTAGTTAGCAGTGCAGCAGTCAACTTGAGGGCTCCAAGTCACAGTCTTGCTAAAAACAAGAAGTATTTGAAGGACGATGAAGTTGAGGAAGAAGTCTTCATAAATTAGCTGACCTCATCCATCCTCTTCACACAAGTGTTTTATTTGACTCTAATTTTAATTTTAAACCACATGTTCGTTTAATCACAAAAACAGCTTTTTATCATTTAACGAACATTTCTTAAAGAACATTTCTAAAGTGAGGTCGTTTCTCTCTCTGATCAACACGGAGAGACTAATGCACGCTTTAATTACCAGCAGGCTGGACTACTGTAATGCTCTCCTTTCTGGTCTTCCAAAGAACACAATTAACAAACTGCAACTAATTCAAAATGCAGCTGCAAGAGTTTTAACGAGGACCAGAAGGAGACCACACATTACCCCTATTTTAAAGTCGTTACATTGGCTGCCTGTTGTTTTTCGTATTGATTTTAAAATTATTTTATTAGTTTTTAAGGCGCTGCACGGCCTCGCAACAGACTACATCTCAGAGATGCTTTTAATGTATGAACCAGGATGGCCTCTCAGATCCTCTGGCTCCTCTCTTTTAGCTGTTCCTAAGAGCAGAACATAAACATTTATTTTAATTACACATATTTTATTTTATTCTATATATTTTATTGTTGTTGGTGTGCATTGGTCTCTATTTTAAAATCCATTTTTGTTTTACAATATGTCTTGCCATCATTTCATTTCTGCTTCTTTCTTTTTTTCGATCGCTGTAAAGCACTTTGGGTTGCATTTGATTTGTATGAAAGGTGCTATATAAATAAAGCTTGATTGATTGATTGATTGATTGATTGATTGATTGATTGATTGATTGATTGATTGATTGATTGATTGATTGATTGATTGAAGTCAGACGTGCAACATGATCTGAGTTCAAGTCCTTCACAGATGCTCATGGCTGTTGTTGGTACATTATGCTAACTGTACTGTACTGACTTTATAACACAGGACTTAGGTCTCACCTTGGTAGAGCGGATGTGCTTGTGGAGCCCCATCAGTTGTTGTATCCTCCCCTCCAGTTCTGTCAGACGCACCTGCAACCAGCTCCACCTGCTGCCCAGCTCTGCTCTCTCCTCCAGCCACAACCTCTCACTGCTGCCTCTGCTGCTGCTGCTGCTGCAGGGAGGACAGGATGATGGATGATAGAAGACAGTTAGACCCATGTAGTGGTGTTGTAGCATTTTTGTAGAATGTTGGTTGATAATACCCCACAAGAACAGCACTGAAAATCTTTAGAATTAAATACATGATATTTAAAATACAGCATGGTGAAAACAAATCACTTGAAAAACACAAGGAGTTCAGCATATGTGGTGAGAAAAGTTTCAATTTACACGTTTGAACTGACGCACTGTGAACATGACCTATTTTACACAGCCGTGTTGCCATGTAGGGTGTAAATTGTTTAGCATCCTGACTGAATTGGGGGATGGAAGGGGGTTGCCAAAGCACAAAGCTTATCTGGGCCACAGAATACAACACGCTTGATTTGTGTGGTGTGTATCTATAGTATGTTTCCATAGCACTAGCCTGTTCAGTGGGCATTTATCTCGAGTGAGTCTGTGTGTGTTGACTGGCCTCCGTAGGGTAATAGTTGCTATGGCAGTGCTCTTGGACCTTGGCTAGGACAGAGGGGGACTCCCCCACTTCAAACACTCAGGCCAGTCAGCAGAGGATTTGACAACACCCTTTGGTTTTACTCTATGATGTGGTTGTTCTGATATAGAAGGGTCATGCCAAATCACTCACCTAATAAAAAAATTACAGACGGTTTGCGGTCAAAGGAAGGAGATATTTATCTCTTCTTAAAAACACGGTCTTTGATAGGATAATGACTGAGATTCACTCAACCTTGAGCCAATATGTGTTTGTTGAGGAGTAGGCTCTCTTTCCTTCAGAGACAACGACTAGACGAGGCACCCTGCAGCTCTTCCAGCTGCATAATGAGAAAATTCCTGGAATATTTGCCAAGTGGTGGGCAGGCCAGGAGCACCACACAAGAAAGAAATTGTTGCTTTGTACCTGTTAGAGTTCAAATTTACTACATACAAACATGCATACATATTTCTACATTAATAAGTTGGTTGTAGCAACCCACTGGCTTCGCTCTACATTGACAAACTGAGTTTCCACAGCTGAAGTCAGGCTGAATGAAAGGCCAGCCCCAGCAAGTAATTCTGGGTTTGAGAATTCCTCCACCGGAGTAGTGTTTCTTGGCTCTTGCAGAGGCACTAGAGCTTTTGGGTGTGTCTTGATCTTAAACTTTCCAACATGTAGCCTTCGTCCAAAAACATTCAGTTAATTTAACATTACAAACATACTGAAACCGAAAAATGAGTAACAGCTGCTGGTGTGAGGGACTGTGCTGCCAAAGCAGAAAGTGAGCAGAGTGGACTCCGACGCATGGTTTCAAATAAAAGCTAAACTATGACACTGTTTAAAGTTTAAAGGCCAACTGTTTCCACATTTTCTGAAGGAGGGCAGTGACTTGTTCCTGTTCCAGCAAGGACACATCCTCCTCAAGGAGGAACCTGACATAAAAAACTCTGCAGGAGAGGTTTAGTGACAAAGCACAGAGCATTGTTCAGCAGGCTTGTACAAACGGCAAGCTGACACTTCCAAGATGACTGAAGCTGGCCAAGTACAAAGACACACACACACACTCACACGCTACAACTCCTATAAAACACTCTTTCTCATTTGGCTCTCACTGCTAATAAACATGTTGTCAATGGTTTCTGTTTATTACACAGCACCATGGAACCAAAGGGGACAAACAGGAGGTTTACAGACCCGTATCAACTGAGGAGAGAAATGCTGCTGCACTTGAACCAGACATGACTTAAGTCCAAATCTGTGACGCCAGCACATTGCTGAGGAGGAAGATCATTAACCTGGTAACAGGAGGTTGGGGTAACGTTGCACTAACATGTCCGCACAACAAAAGCTGTGGCTCAGGGCGAATCTTTCAAACCGGAATCTCATTACACAAGAAAGATGTTGAGCACGGTTTCTACTTTGGTTGTGATTGTGTGATCTTATTTCGTGTCATGTTATGTGCACTGCATTGGAGGAGCAGGTATCTATTTCTCAAGAATTTCTGAGTTCATCCATCTGAAATGAGAGAGTACAAGAATACTTCCTCAGAAATATTTCTGACATCTCTCCTCCTAAGCAAAGTAAATCCTTGTATCCTTGATTCCTCTCCAGGAAGTCCTGGTGGGTAAATAGCCCGAGGCGAATATCAAGGTCTGCAGATCTGTTCTGGCTCAGTGCAGTTTCTGGGTAACCATGTTTCTCTCTCTCTTGGTCTCTCTTTCCTGAAATTCAACACTACCCGACTGGTATATTTTCATGTTCAGATGTGGTTGGCTGCTCTTTGCATCATACCAACATGCTGGGTTTGTTATCCGCCCAGGGTTGTAGTTATTGTAGCTGCTTGTCAGGTCTTGCAATAGCTTAATTATGAACCAATAACCTTCAACACTTGCTTCAAATAATGCGGTGTTAGGTGTAAACATCTTTTGTGGATATTATCTGACTAATGAAAAGATTAGGGTGTATGGAAGCTTAGGATTACTCAGGATATGTTACAGATCAATTGTCTAAAATAATGATAATAGATAAATTGCAAGGAAAGGAAATTATGTTTTTCTTGCAGCTTGAAAAACTCAAATTTATCCTTAGAGGATGTAAAGAAGAGTTTGAATTCAAATGGCAACCTTTTATTTCTTTCTTTAATAATGTGTCTGTTTTACCCCCTGAATGACTCGTCCTCAAATTCTCACATGTCTGTCCTACTGTTAATCCTATATTACCTAACATGACGTCTGTTATTCCATATAAATTCATCCTGATGATCACAAAGGCTACCGGGGTTGGGTGGATGGGTGGGTGGATCTCCTGCCATTTGGGGTAATACTCTGTTTGTTCTATTGTCTCATAGTTGTTGATCCTCTTTTATCTTTTTTTATTGATTTAGTTTTTCTCTCCATTTTTGTGTTAAGTCATCAGAGTTTGTTTTTCTGTTTGCTAATATGGAAAATGAACACACCTGGCTGTCTACGTATGTATGATACACTGTAAACATCTACAAAAATAAATTACATTGAAAAAATAAAAAATTGCAGGAAAACCATATAATGAAACATCAAAATATCCAGTTAAATGAAAATAATTCAATTATAATAAAAGGTAGAGTAATTAAAGTCTTTACGAAGAGGTGACAGTGGGTCAAATTGGTGGAAAAAATCTGTTTTTAATCTAGCTTTTAATTTAGAGTAATTTATTTTTAGCCCTGGACTGCATAATTTTTTTGTTACAATTTCAACCATTATTATTTGAATCATTGCTTTAACATATATTTATCTTAATTAATTATTTATTATCTATTTATTCCTTGCATTCACCTGATCATGTTAACACTACCTTATTTTTAACTTTTCTTTCCACTATTACTTATTTTATTAATTTCCCTGTACTGATTTTATTTTTAAATCCTGCCATTAATTTTTTTTACCATTGCTGTTGTTTTCTGTCTCTGTTATTCTGTGAAGCACTTTGGGCTGCATGTTTTTATGTATGAAATGTGCTACATAAATAAATAAAGTTAAGTTGAGTTGAGTTGAGTTGAGTTTGGACTGCGGTATTATTTTAAATTGAAATACTGATATTTGACGTCGGGGAAAAAATAAGTATTCCATGAGTCAGGACAATTATATGTTGCTGTATCAGTATTTAGTCCCTCAACAAAAATGTTGAAACCGCTGGATAAAATACATGTAAACTGTTCAGATTTTAACATTTGTTGGGTGTAACCTGTTTGTTTCATGTTAATACTGTAAGGTAGCTTGTTAGCACGCCAAAAAACACACAAGTTTGTTTACATCTTTTTTTCTCACCCTTGGGAAATAAGGCTCCCTGTGAGCCATGACACAAGTATAGCAGCACCGCCTATACACAAACACACACACACACAAACACACACACAGACACACACACACAAACAGGCACAAATTATTTTCACTAGAAAGAGGAGGAGCGCCATGGCACAGAATGGCTGGCATGTCTGTGTTTATTTCCTAGCCTGAGGGTAAAGGGAGCTGGCGAGTCTGCTGAATGTGTTATGACTGCAGTACGGAAAGAGAATTTGTGCGAGTGTGTGCGTGTCTGTGTGTGTGCGCATGGGAAAAAAAATGTCATCACACTCTCCACAGCTGGGAGGACAACACTTGCAGTTGTGAGAACCACACTGTAAACATTGCTGAGGGCCAAATAAAAAAAGTGTTAGACTCTGTAGAGGCACAGTGCACTCATACACTGAGAGGGCAGACTTTCTGTCAGGATGAAACAAGTCACAGCTTTTTATGTCATTTTTAACTGTCTGTGGATAGGCATGATTGTTCCCACCTTCTTGATGTCTCAAGTAACTTAACACACTAGGTTCTTGTTCAATTATCTCCCTCTGACTGTGTTTCTTTTTTTATCAGAGGTTGTCTCAAGAGTAAAGTCAACCTCTGTTTACTCCGCACTTTGTTGAGTTAAGGCCAGTGGCTCCAGAATGAATCACAGCTGGGTTCTGGTAAGTGAATCCAAGAACAGCTCAACAAACCTTTTGGCAGCGAGACTTTGGTGAAATTAGAAAATGGTTTTGTTATGTGTTCTTCTGGTTATGAGATACGCACATTGTGAAAAGATACAATTCACCTCATCTGGAAAAAGGGAAATACTCGGGTCAGGAAGTTTTCTTTTTTTGCAGATGTGGCTCTTGAAAATAAGAGCACAATTTCAACACAGCTTCAGAAACAGAGACTGGATAGCAAAGAAAAAAATCAGACCACATCAGTTCCTAAATTTGTCATAACATCACCCACAATGTGTCATGAAAAGTTAGTTTCCTCATATTTGAGTAGGTTTTTACAGTAGAAACGCAGCTGCAATAACTCCCTCCGCTTACTGCATACTCACACAGGTGAAGTCCTGCGCTTGCTGTGTTGTTTATCCTCCGTTTCTTCCTCATCAGAGCTGCTGCTGGCCGTAGCCTCCGAGTCCAAAGCCTCCTGAAGGCCTCTCAGCACCGCCTGGCTGCAGAAGCTGAACTCCCTGAGCTCTTCAAAGGATAACGTGGCTGTGGACGATTCTTGCCAAGAAAACTGGGGACTGAAATCCAGTTGTGGAGGTAGAATGCCAGAATGTATGGAATTCAGACTTTCAAAAGACTCATGTTCAAGTTGGCAGTGGCTCTTCAGTCCCTCCAGCTGCTGGTCGCAGTGTGATAGAGTGTGCTCCACTAGCAGGGCTTGCAGTCTCGTCTGCAGCCTCTTAGCTCGGCTGCATAGCCCTGCCTGCCTGCAGAGCTGCTCCTTCACAGCTTCACCCGGCACAGCTCTGGGTGCTGGCTGGTCAGAGCTCACCCTGACCCTGAAAGGCTGCTCTGATGGAATAAGACAGCCAATTCCAGCCTCTCTCTCCTGAGTCAATGAAGGCAGGGGTGTAAGGGCGGGAGTGTAGTCCTGGTGCTTTTTTCCCCCATGGGAGTACGAATGAAGAAAGGAAAGAGGGAAGTGATGCACATCACCACCATCTGGCACTGCACTGCATCCCTGCAGCAGAGAGGCCTCTTGGCTATTGTCCTCAGGGACAGGGACTAAAAACATGTCTGGTACACCTGGGAACGCAGAGGCCACCTGCTGAGAATCTCTCAGGCCTTTGTTGGAGGAGAGGAGGCTAAAGAGGTGAGCCGGGCTATGGAAGAGCAAACTCTCACCCTGGCTAGGGAGAGTCTGCAAACATGGGGTGAGCACAGGGTTTGCTGGGACATCCAGGGGGCTCATGGGAAGGAAGGAGTTCAGAGAGGGGATCATAGAAAGGTTCAGCCACATCTTCTGGAGGTCACCTTCATCTGTGGAAATGAGCTGAACATCCAGATCTGTGCTGCGCATGGCTGACCCATCCGAGTCTATTTTGACTGAGGCTGGGGGTGAGGACAGGTGGATCCCATGGCCATCTTTAAGGATTTTGGTCAGCGCTGGGGCCATACCACTTTCTGGAACCAAAGATGTTCTATGTAGACAAGGCAGCAGACTTCAGAAGTGGCACTTTAATCCAGCTGTTGGTGAGAAAAGCACATGTTACCTGCTAATCCCACAAATATGATACATCCATTTCCAGAAACCCAAAACTAGAAATATAAGATACTGGGAACAAATAAAAATGAGTTGTTATAAGATTGATAAAGTCACTCTTCTGAGTCTCTTATTGATTTAATAGGCCACCCCAGGTACCAACCATCAACTGTATATTAATACAGACACTGTGCCTCAATCTTCTCCCTGACATTTTGCACTACTGGAGCGAAGACATGCTCAGGTTCACATCACACCTCTTCCACTAACCAAAACACGAAACAAAAAAAAATGCATTAAAGATCCCTCAATACACAGCGGTAAATATTCTTGTGATGATTTTAACAGGACACATGTGGCTTGGGAAAGTTCAAAGATTCTTGGGTTTGTGCTTCTTATATTTTCTCAACATTCCTCCTCATCTCTGCTACTCTGGTAAAGAGTGCTGCAGGAGTTTGCATTTGTAAACAGAGCTTTCAGTCAATCATCTTTTTAACAACAAATGACTAATTCAAACTAAAGCTCAGGGAAGAAGGATTTGCATAAATTAGCATGATAAGAACTAGGGATGGGCAATGATTTTCAAATATTCGAATATTCGTTCTCTTGGTAAAAATCGAAGAGTTACTGGAAATATTTTTCATCATTTTTACCTGTGCCTGGTTGTAACACGGTATTCCTGCCAGACGGTGGCTATAGAGCATATTAAAGCTGTTTGCTAACCGCATTAAGTAACAGAAGAAGAAGAATGCTAACTGCAGTAAATAGCAAAAGAAGAAGAAAACATTAACGACAGTTGCGTCAATTTTCTCCATTTCTGAATCTCACACTACTACACATGTGTTTCCAGAGACTTAGCATGGCTGTAAAATGTAAACATACACGCCACGTCAAGTCACAGAAACATCAACATTGAGACAGAAGCTGTCAGTGCCCGCTACTAGCAACACCTCGTTCAGCAATCTGTTATAACGGGGGAAGCAGTATTCAAGAATCATACTGCAGCCAGACAGCTTCATCCAAGATAGCTGTTGTTCTGTTTATGTTTTATAAAGTTTGCTACCACTTTTCAATTCTATGATATGATTGGCTATTTGCCTTGGTAGAGGCGGGACTTCAGTCAAAAATCAACTATTTGTGCAACAACAGGCTGCCAGGTTTTTTCTTTCTGTTTTTTTTTTCCTTGCATTCAATGTGACACATTTTCTTTCGCCAGTACTTTCAACTGTTACTTTGGACGTACAATATATCTTTTTTTTTAAGTTATCAAATAATGAATCTACGAAGCTGTTTGTTTTGAGGCCAATTGTTGGCAGCAGCCATATTGCTGCTGTCGAGCAATTGTGACATAAAGAGGCGGGCTTTGAGCCTCCTAGCCAACAGCTACAGTGTTCCCGCCTGTCAATCAAGTCAGCTGTGCCTCTCATTGGAAGACTCGTAATCTCAATATCTTCGAAATTGCCGCGTTAGAAAAAAATTCACCCCCCGCACAGTGTGTGCCAATCGAGAAATTAGCTATCCAGCCTACACATGTCTTTTGTACCAGGCTGTAAACATGTTTATTTCTGCTGTAAAGATCGTCTTTTTTGAATTGGTGTGTATGTGGTTTACGATACTTCCGTAGTCAGCCTCAAGCGGATCCTCGATGAACTGCAGTTTTAAGCACTTCTGCATTGGACTCATATTTTTAGACCGGAGGTTGCCGCTTTGATAAAACATATCCTAGATAAAATATTATAACATTAGTGACAAAAGAAAAGGTAATGGTATTCCTTTGTGTCTACAGTATGTGTGAGCAAACTTCATGAGTCTATGGCTGTTTTCGAAACAGCCTGCTACACACTACCTACGAATGTAGTAGGCAGTAGGTACTGCCTACTACATGCTACGTTTGAAATTAGTATGTAGTATGAGTGTTCTGTTCGGTCTGTTATGCACAAGCGGCAACCTCCGGTCTCAAACGATGAAGCCCATGCAGAAGTGTTATAAACTGCCATACATCGAGAATCTGCTTGAGGCTGGCTGCAGAAACACCAGAAACCACATAGACATGAATGGGAAAAAGACCCTCTTTACAGCATTAATAAACATGTTTACAGCCGGGTTAAAAAAACGGCTTGGCCCTATGAAGCTAATCTCTCTAATGGCACACACTGTACGGGGGTGAATTTTTTTCTAATGTGACGGTTCAGAAGATATTAAGATTTCGAGTTTTTGCCCAAATAAGGACATGACTGACGTGACTCCCAGTCGGGAACACATAGCTGTTGGCTAAGAGGCTCACACTACGTCACACTCTGCCTGGTTGAGTTCCACATTTCCAATATGGCTGCTGCCATCGATTGGCTTCAAAACAGCTGTCAGGAACAGATGGGTGACATCACGGATACTACGTCCATATTTTATACAGTCTATGGTTATGCAGCATGCTGAGCCGGGAAGTAAACAACGTTCAAGCTGATCGCAAAACTGCTTCTTTAGCATTCATTTATAATTTAAAAAGCTAAGAAGTGGTTTATATGGAATTTAATGATGTTTACAGCACCTAAAAACGGAAAAAAAAGAATAAAAAGAAGAAGCGTAACATTAGCGCTGTGCATTGTGGGAAACAGTATGCAATGCATACTGTGAAATTTTCCTGAATCAGGACACATCTGGGTAGTTTTGGCATACTGCAGATTTTGCTCTTGTTCACATACTGCTTACTACATACTGAATTTTGGCCAAATCAGTACACACTGCAAGTATAGTAGGCGGTTTCCAAAACAGCCAGTGTCCAAGTGGGGCCACCCGAGTCAAGAAAGTCTAGATCCGCCCCTGCTTGCAGCAAAGGCATACTTCACTGATTTGAGAGGGATTGGAAAACAGACAGAACTGAACCCGAGCAGCTGTGTCTGATTAAACGACCTGTGTTGACGCATTTTTACTAGATTTTATCTGTTTATTTATTGAAGCCTCCATCTGACAACAAGTAACACAAAGCGTCCTCTGTGCTTCTTTACTTTTACTGGCAACGTAGTCTTTTATGTACTATGTATTTCTAATGCACATAATGTGTATTTAACATATTTCTGCTCACTTGTTTTTAAAACCATTAACTGAAGAATAACGTTTACTAACGCTAACTAACATTAACTAACGCTAACTAACGTTAACTAACGCTAACTAACGTTTACTAACGCTAACTAACGTTTACTAACGCACATTCCGATTCAGTTAAACAGTGATGTGAAACGGATTGTTTTCCCACTGAATTTAACATTTATCATCAGATTATGATTGTACATAATACTTTGTTTGTCAACATGACAGTTCGCTACAACTTAAAACCATTACAGCTGGCTAAATCTCTGTAAACTCTTCATAAAGTCTCCTCCGTGTCTTCCTCCGCTTCACTCACCTGACCAGGAGGTAAACCGATGACCAGAATTACCATCTTTTCCTGAGATTTACCGCTGAACAAAACAATAAATCTTCCGTTTTTCCTCGGCCGATCCGTTCAAGATATGACATCTGACGGACGTGTCTTGATATTTAGTGCTACCTTTTATTTTGATCAGGATTTCAGTAACAATTCTGTCCTTCTCCTGAATGTCATCGTGCCTCCCTCCTCTCTACTCTCCAACTGCCGAGAGGACAGAGTGCATCTGAAAGAAGAGGGGCTGAACCACCTCACAGTCTATGGGCTGTACCAAACTCATGATGCCTTCAAGACCCCTTCAGAAGCTTGGATTTATGACCACCATCAACATTTAGATATAGATTTAACATTTATATTTACATTAAACATTTAGATTTAGATTTAAAATTTAGATTTACAATTTAGATTTCGATTTAACATTTAGATTTAGATTTAACATTTAGATTTAGATTTAGATTTAGCATTTAGATGAATATTTAGCATTTATATTTATATTTAACATTTAGATTTATATTTAACATTTTAAATTTATATTTAACATTTAGATTTATATTTAACATTTAGATTAATTTTAGCATTTAGATTTATATTTAACATTTAGATTTATATTTAGCATTTAGATTTATATTTAACATTTAGATTTATATTTAACACTTTAAATTTATAATTAACATTTAGATTTATATTTAAAGCTGCTGTGAGGAACTTTTGATTTATATCAATTGTGGCGCCCCCTTGTGGACAAAGTGATACATCTCATCTCTTGTTCTGTACATGAAAAAGTAGTGTTTTCAACAAAAACTCACCTTAAAGGCACTATGAGGAGTTTTTCACCAGCTGAGAAACAGACTGAAACCAACATTGATGCCTCTTTATGACCTTCAAAAAGCAAACAAAACCATAAACAACAACACTGAAACCTTCTCTGTTGTCATTTTTAATGCCTTATCCCACTCAGTGGGGGTAGGTGTCAGACCACATGATTGACATTTGACTTTAGAAACATCCTTTTTCGGCTGTTTTCATGGCAAATAATCACATTGAGTGATAAATCTGGCTGTTAAAAGACAGCAGGGTGAGGTTTTTTTTGAAAACACTACTTTTGCATGTGCAGAACAAGAGATAAGAGGTATCATTTTGTCCACAGTGGGGCGCCAAAATTGATATAAATCAAAAGTTCCTCACAGCAGCTTTAACGTTGTTTAACAGCCAGATTTATCACCCCATGTGATTATTTGCCATAAAAACAGCCAAAAAGGATGTTTCTAAAGCGAGATGCCAATCATCTGTTCTGACACCTACCCCCTCAGAGCAGTTTAAGGCATTAAAAATGACAACAGAGAAGGTATCAGTGTTGTTGTAGATGGTCTTGTTTGCTTTTGAGGGTCCTAAAGAGGCATCAGTATCAGTTTCAGTCTGAAAGTTGGGTGCAACAACACACCTCCACCCTCATCAAGCCTTGTACTTCCATATTGATGTTCCAGTGAGTCATTTCACATTGCATTATGCCGTCAAAAGGGTGGGATCACTTGGTTCTGCCATGATTCCTCGGAGACATTCGTATTGAAGCTGAGACTTTACATAGCACCTTGAAGTGGCAGTATAAAAAGGGCTTGAGACAGGCAAGACCACGACATTCCATACTGCTATTTCTCACACTGATGAGATGAGCTACACAAATTTCTGTTTTGAGCTTTTGAGTCGAGATCTAAAAAACAACTGAAATCAACTCACTGTCACAGGAAAACAGATTAAATAAAATGTACTGATGTGTGACCATTTGAGTCTTCAGTAGAATACATAACAGGTAAAGATGTATATGGCACAAAAATGCAGACAGAATTAATAGAAATTTAAAAATAACATTAATATTGGGGAATTTAAAAAAGGGGGGGATTTTGGAAAGGCAGGACTTTTTTAACAGAAAAACTGAGAAGAAATAAAAACCTTCTATGACAATTTAATGATACAACTAGTTGACAATAATCACACTGGCAGAATCTGCCGGTCTTCCACATAATGCATTCTAAAAATGATGTGAGAAAATACACAGTATAGAGCTTCAAACAAAATATATATTCATCAAATGTATTCACATTTAATACATTGTTTAACTTTCTAGATCTAGCAATGTATCTCAACCTCATGTACACCTGATGCATAAACAGGACCCACATATAGATCTGTCTTACAAAGAAATCACCACACTTTAAAATAAACAACTACATAAGTAAATGAAACATGTTTGTTTTACAGTGTTCTTTGTTTCGACCCAATTATAAATCATATGTTTGACCTTTAAATCCTTTAAAACAGTTAATATTTCAGAGCTCTTACAGCATTATCAGAAACAGTTTGCATCATTGGGATCAATAACAAAATGTCTTTGGCTCACCTCGGCAGCATTGGTTTTGTTGCTTAAGCTAAATGTGCTCTGCAACAGTGAGTCACTCTGAGCCAGAGATCTTCAAATCTCCTTCTGAACACACTTTGACCAATTCCCAGGGTAAGTGTGGAGACTGCAATGTACAAGTTGAGGACAGTGACATTGTAATATGGATTAATTAGCTCCTTGGAAGTTTGTTCAACAAAAGACTTGCATATTACCCACATAGAACAGAAGAAGAACAGGACTCCCTGCAGGATGCTGGTCACAGTGACCCTCACCTGATTCCTGAAACGTGGACAGGAGAGGCACTGTCCGTTTGCTTGCATACGACGCATGTGGGTGCCCAGGTAGATCACAGTAGAACCACTGGATAACATCATGACGCACACAGAGAGGAAGAAGTGGAATTGTACTATGCAAAATGCATTTTTATACAAATGTGCCACAAAGTCAGGGTAAGGTATATGTATATGCAGCCTGTCAGAGTGCACAGTGAAGTTACTGAAACCTAAATTAAGTAGATTTGTGAGGGTCAAATGGTCAATAACCATGAAAGCAACATCAAAGATGCGAAAAATGATCTCCAAAAGCCAAATGCAGTAAATTACGGGTTTAATATTTTTCTTAATCCAGATGAAGAGGGCTGTCTGTGCTGGTACAATCTTGGTGAAGTAGAAGAAGTTAAGCCAAACAACAGAGGCTGCACCAGTGGATAAACTCCAAGCAAACACAACATGTGAGGCAAGTAAAACATACAAGTTTTCAGCAGCGACATCGAGAAACATCACCGTAACTGAAATCAGGTAAGCTACTGCGGAGTAAATCATGGAGCCCAGGAGAAGCTTTAAGGGCTGCCTGATTCCTTCCCTGTGAAGAGGATACACCATGCAAAAGACATAAAATAAATTAGCCATGATGCTTAGAGTAGCAAAAGGCCCATTAATGATGCCACAGATGAGAAAGTCCATCCTCGTTTGTGTCTTCGATGTAGACACAGTGGATTTGAAAAGCTGCAGATGCTACAGATCAATCTGGTCTCTGGTTGTTTATTTCCCCTCCACATCTGCTTTCCTTGGTAAGAGAAGTTTCAGATTCAGCTACACTGTACTGAAAGTCCTGTAGGAAATCCCCTTTCATCCAGTTTGTTGTTTCCCTTTTCACGCCTTTTGATCTTGTAGTGGTTGAACAGACATCTCTTCTGTAAAAGTAGCAAATCAGACCTATTTGCATCACATGCAAATTAGACCATGCAAATACACAGCCAATACAGCATATTCAATCAAATGAACATAGGAAAATAATATATTCAAAACTCTGTGTTTCTACAACATTGATCACTTTTTTGTGTATTTCTCAATATTTGTGCTTCTAATGTTTTTAAGTTATACATATATAGGCATATTCAATTATCCAAAAGTGTCAGAACCCAAAAAAACCCCAATACACATTTTTTTAAATCTAATTTTTAACTCCATTACTAACCATTTAAATCAAGATTTGGTCCATTGATGTTCTTTGATTCTCACAGATCATGGTTCAATGAGGATAACTCACTCGTTTTTCATTCAAATTTATGTTAAAACTTTTTTAAATGTACATTGGAAAGCCCTAAATAAAAATACAATAGTTTTACATGATGTAGATTTTTGTTTATTTTATTTTACATTTTGAATTTTTTTTATTTTTATGAAGTGATGTTGATAAATTAACACAACTCCTTTTCTGTCGCATGCTGCCCAGATTTTTATGCTGCATTTAGCTGGTTTGGAAGGCATATGTTACCTAAAATAGACTTTAAAAAGGGTCAGTTTGACCCGCAACATAACAGGAGGGTTAAAGAAGCACTCCAGTGGGTTAGCCAAGCACTTTAACACACTTCAAATCAAATTAAAAGCATCATCTGATATACAAGATAGCTTGTTTTTAAGTCCATAGTCTAGATGACAAATTCCATAATGTAGATCTATGACAAAATATCACAGGGGATAGTTTTTCACTCACTTTCACAAAAACAAAACAAAACACAGCACTCAATGTACACAATCCATGGAGTGCTTTTCAGCGGCATACGTTTGCAGACCTTTTTAGCAAAAGACACTTTCTTTGTCAGATGTCAGTGTCAGGTATCAGTTTTGTCACCAACCGTCATTCTTAGGTTGCTCTGATATCTTTTGATTTATGTGACTCTTACGTGCCTTGTATATTATTTGTATGTCCCAGATGGTAGTGGACAATTGTGCATGGCAAAATGAGTATGTGATAACTCCAATAATCAAAAACACATATACAACAACAGTTCAGAATCAACTTCTTTTACCTGCTGTGGACAGGGTGTGCTTTCACATCATTTGTCACCCGGCCGACAGTGGACAGTGTTTTGATTGTTCTCCAGATATTGACTACCCTCAGCCTGAATACAGCCTAGCCGATGCCCAGGTTTACAGTGCTGCCTGTTATGTACAGTGAGGTGACTGTGAAGGAGATCCAAGCACCGAGGGTATAGTGCGAAGAAAAGGCGTTGGTGAATGATTCCAGGAGGTTGTAAGTGTCGAAGAGGAAGTAGAGCACTCCTTGACTGACCCCAGTGAAGGCAACTCTCTTCTGACTTTTAATCTTCGGAGTAGAAAAGCTGCTGCCGCCTTGCACCATGCTTCTTATGTGTCTATGCAGGTATTGGACCGTAGAAAAGCTAGAAACCATCATTATACACATACAGATCAAGACATAAACTTTGACCATGGAGAAAGAAATGAGGCCTGCAAGGTCCAGTTCCAAATTCTGATATTCAGAACTTGTACCATTGATCCATTGTGTAGAAGGTGAAAAGATCATGTCTGCAACACTCCCAGCAGTATTGAACAAAAGAAGTGTCCCACCAAAAAGCAGAACCCCGTAGATGACAGATCTAATGTTCTTCTTTATCCAGATCAAGAAAGTTTTCTGTGAAGGAACAATCTGGGTGTAGTAGAAGAAGTTCAGCCAAACTGAACATGTCATGCTATTATGCACAAACGACAGCACAATCAACCATGTCATAACAACTACATAGCTTTTGCTGTCATCAAACTCATAATACAGCATGGACAAACAGACACAATAAAGGATTGAGCTCCAGACAATCATTCCCAGAAGTACCTTCAAAGGTTGCTTGAGTCTTTGTCCGTTGCGCAGTGGAAAGCTCAGGCAGTATGCATAGAAGATGTTTGCAGTGAGATTGAGGAAGATGAGAGGACCATTGATTAATATGAAAGCCTCTGGATCCATATCGATAAATTGAGAAGCCATTGGTGGTTTAGAAAAGTCAATATATCAAAGAAAGTTGTGTGTCTTTGATTGTGCGCAGGTCCAACTGAGCTTACCTTGAGAAATATCAAATAGAGCAGGGCGGAAAAACAATGTAAATGAGTCAAACCAGCCTATGGATTATGTAAACAACTGTGTCCAAACAGAAGTTAGTGAAGCGTAAGTCTTTAACAACTCTTTGCCTAATGTTAAAAAAATGCAAAATAACAGCACTGCATAGTCTTGCTCTTGGTGAGAGCTTTAACCTAAAAGCCACTGAAGAGGAGAAATTGCTCAACTTACTCACATATTTGCCATTTCGCCCTTGCATAAGGTCCCATGTCAAAAGTCTTGTCTGTGTCAATTGTGGGGCTCGAGCAGGGGAACTAGCTTAGCTTAGTTTAGCGCTAAGGAAAAACATCTACGTCCACGAAGATGTACTCAAATTTTATGATAATTGTCAGTATTTGTCCTATTGAACAATTCTTGACTACTTACATTTTAATTATTCACCTAACGTCTCACTTGATGCTGACTGCCTCATTTCTGGCCATGTCAACACAACAACTCTGAATTGGAACCATAGACTGTATAAAATATGGACGTAGTATCTGTGACGTCACCCATCTGTTTCTGAAGCACTGTTTTTAGGCCAATCGTTGGCGGGAGCCATATTGCTGCTATCGAGCAATTGTGACGTAAAGAGGCAGGCTTTGAGCCTCCTAGCCAACAGCAACAGTGTTCCTGCAGTCAGCTGTGTCTCTCATTGGAAGACTTGTAATCTCAATATCTTTGAAATTGCCGAGTTAGAAAAAAATTCACCCCCCTCACAGTATGTGCTGATCGAGAAATGAGCTATCCAGACTACACTCGTCTTTTGTACCAGGCTGTAAACATGTTTATTTCTGCTGTAAAGATCGTTTTTTTTTAATTGGTGTGTATGTGGTTGCCGGTACTTCCGGAGCCAGACTCAAGTGGATCCTTGATGAACTGCAGTTTTTAGCACTTCCACATTGGACTCTTTTATTTTTAGACCGGAGGTTTCCGCTTGATTGGAACCTGGGAAGTCATGGTGCCTGCATGCAGTTCGCTGTGAAACATGTTAGCATGTTATTCCCTCCAAAATCCACAAATTATATAATTTGGTTCAAGATCAAAAAATCAAAAAATAAAAACATGTAGAGCTTGATAAACAATGCTAGGTGCATTGTTGTACTTTGATGAGTTAGCTAAGCTAGCCGCTAATCTAAGTGAACTGCCTCATCACTTCAGCTCCACTCTAAATTCGAATTTCAGAGACATCAAGCTCATGCTACTCACAAAAAGAGTAAAGTATTTTTGCGCAACAGCCATTAACTTTCCCCTTAAACCATGAAAAATAAAGACAAATTCAGTTGGACAACTAGTCAAAAAAGGGTTCTCTCATTTGTTGTCTTTACTCCTAACATTCTTTTATAGGTTCGTTTTTTATTGAAGTCAGAGAAAATAGTGTCTGGCATATCATTAGAATGTGATACAAACAAAGCATAGGAATACAGCATTATCATGTCAATGTCATACTCAAAAAGTATCAGGGTAATTAATTTTCACAATGTCTGCATGTTTGTCAGAAAACCCGTCTTCATACCAGACGGTTCACTGTATAGGAAAAGGACATGTGATACAAGTTAAATAAATTAATAATGGCTGTCTTTATTCTCTATAGGGCTTCCATTAAGCCATGACAGTGTGGCAGTGAGCCAGCATGCACATTTGAAGGATTCTGAAAGTAAAGCAGCTAAATCCAGCTGTCATTAATCTCAGGATTTACACATTTGTTTCTCTCGCTAAGACATGTCAAGATTTCCAAATAAAAAAAAGAAAAAGCTGTATTTACAGCTTACTGTCTTCTTTGTCAGGTTGCATGAATTCATTTTTGTAGATCTCAAGTCTCCTGCTTTCTGTTACTTTAATTTTTTTATACTAAACGTGTAAAAAATGTATTGTAATTTATTTTATCATTTTAAGCTAGCTCTGCTAATACTGCCTCACAGTAATGCAATCAACATAATCTTACAAAAACGACATCCCACAGAGCTTCATATTTTCTTTAGGGTACACTAAAACCATTGTGCCCATCATGCACTTGGTTGTATGAGAACCCAAATGTAGTGGTTATCCATACATTGCTTTGTCATTTTCTATACATCACACTGCAGGAAGCCAACATCAATGAACCGCAGAAAATGTAAAACTCAATCCTAAAAGGAGGAAACTTGTTAAAAAATCAGGTATACACATTTGCATCCCTGTTTGTATATAGTAATAGCTTTTGTCATCTAAATATATCTTACTGGTTTATATTTCTTATACCCTGCATGGTGTTAAACTATTTTTAAAATACATAAATCCAAGTCCAGACACTTAATTAAACATATTGTGTTGATTGTAAAACTCAAAAACTTCCAGTAATTGAAATATCAAAAAAAAAAAATAACAGTGTAGGAAATCTGTGCAAATGTTTTATTTAAATAAGCGCCTCTGACTAAAACGCCAGAACTGATAAATCACGTAATCACAAACAGAGAAAACAGTCACACAAAAATAATACTCCATGTAAGAAATAGCAAACTAATTATACACCTTTACATTCTTTACATTCATGAACAGTATGATTCTTCTTGTATACAAAATATGACTCTACACACACGCATATATGCACACTCAAAAAACACTAATACTTAAAGCACACATAGTCTCCCTCTCTCTCTCACACACACATACACACACACACACACACACACACACACACACACACATACACTTAAAGCCACAGGTTCTTCCATCTACAGTCTGTCAGTGTGTATCCATGAGATGTCCGCTATGCTACGTGTCTACAACATGGACATAAAGGGAATAAATAAAAGCTGGCAGTGGGATTCAAAGTCCTTCCTCAGTTTCTAATGTCAGTGGTCTTTTGTGGTTTTGTTCCATCAGTATTTTATGTTTTCAAATCACAGCAGTGGCACACACATTTAGAGTCTAGAACTTATGGGACCATTTCAATGTTTTTGAATGTCTGTCTTTTTGTTACAGCGGGCATAATCATAATATAATATAACTGCTGGTTTCTATTGATTCATTTGCAGTCAATAACTCCTTAATATGAGCACAATGAGCATCATATCTATTTTCCTTCATTGCAGTCTGCAGTGCAGATTTTTAAAACAAATCTGCATTACCAACATACCAACACAACCTAACAACAAGAAAGGCTGATTTGATGTTCACTGTCATGGATCAACCACCTCAGGCACATTTGAAGCATCATAAAGTTGTTTTTCATCACGCACTAAAGTGAGAATCAGCGATTGCCTGGAAGGCAGAAAAAACTCATTAAACAGTCTCTAACACTAAAGCAGCGTGTAATGTGTGTTACAGTAAATGAGCTAAAGTATGCAAAAACACTGAAATGGTCTCTCAAGAATACTCTGGGAAACATTTCACTTGCAAAAATGTGCACTTTCATGTATATGAAGACACACACACACAACACTTCAACACACACAGCAGGCAAACCATGACTGTAGATGGTGAAATGAGCACCCCTAAAACAGTGAGGCTCACATGTTAGCATATTTATGGTGAAAGAATTCCATCGTGACACTTCACAATTTTCAGTAAAGGAGATGGTGAATTTGTGCTTGTGTGTGTTGCATTTGGGGCGGTTAAAAGTAGTCTCTTCTTCGTGAATCATCATTGACGAAGGAAGGGTTCCACTGGGCAGGATATATGCAGGAGTGACGAGAACCCGGCAGGCCAGTGAACGGGTACAGGCCGTTTCTCTCCAGGTCTGAGTTACGCAGTGCAGGCTAAGGAGGAGGACGACAGAAGAGTTAAAAACGTGTTGAAGTTCTTCTTCTCTAAAATAGTGATTTATCAGTTGTATTAAAAAAACACACCCCTCACTTGACCAAGGAGACAAACTTAGAATTGGGCAACACAATTATGATTTCATTGTCTCTCTACTTACAGAGTAGTAAATGTCAGTCATCTGGAGCAGATTTTTGGTGCTGCCGTTCTCCTGCATCTCTATGGTTTCCCTCCCCCACTCCATGGATATGCGGTTACTTTTAGGGAAGTCTGCATATGGGGACATCTGCATGTCTCCACTTTTGAAGATGATCTTGTTGATGTCATTCTTGTCTCTCCTTAAAAGTTCAAAGACAATTGAGAAGTTAAACCATTAAAGCTGCTGTTATGTTCGTTTCTCAGGAAGAGCAATAATGTTCCTGGCTAATTAATTATCCAAAAGTGTCAGAACCCCAAAAAATCCCAATAAAGATTTATCTCATTATTAACTCTATTACAAACCATTTAAATCAATATTTAGTGCAAAAGTGTTCTTTAATTCGCACAGATCATCAATAAGGATAACTCACTCGTTTTTTATGAAATTCATGTTAAAGCTTTTTTTAATGTACATTGAAAAGCCCTAAATATAAATACCATAGTTTTACATGACTTAGATATTTGTTTATTTCATTTTGAATTTTTTTATTTTTTAAGAAGTGATGTTGATAACTTAACACGAGACACCTCTTCTGTAACATGCTGCCCAGATCTTTATGCTGTATTTCGCTGGTTTCGAAGGCATATATTACCTAAGATGGAAGGAACCTCTGAATACCACTAGCCTTTCATCCACTGTGACATTAGAAATGCGAAATAATCCTTTTAACATTTTTTTAAAGACTATTGAACTTCAAATGTGTCAATTTGACCCACAACATAAAAGGAGGGTTAAGAAAGTCAACCAAACCATTTAAAAGCAAGGGCTGTGATTTCTTTAGGATGCGTTCAGTGACTGTTTGAATATCTGGTAGATGAATAGCCAAACTTATTTTGTTGTGTCTGTTTGCCTGTCTTTTAATCATGTCATTAAAAAGTCAGCAGAGCAAAACAGCTCTTATGTTAATAGATAAAAGTCTTACTTGCAACAGGTGACAATGAGAGCAATGAAGAGGATAAGGAGCACACCGCCCCCTGCAGGTGACACCACAACTGCAATCAGCTTGTAAACTGCAACAACAAATACAATCTTATTAGACACATTTAAAAAAGAAAAATATGGTAGACCAACACAAATTCAATTTAAAAAATCACCCAGTGGTCTGAAGATGTTATATTGATGTTTTTTTTTTTAAGCTACTTACAATTTCCACAGTTGAATCCTCCAAATCCAAACATGCACCTGGAGAGTAGCAATACATTTGCAGTGAGAATGTGGTCTTGGATCTTTTATTGTAAGTGGATTCATACTGTGAGAGTACAGAGTTGAACTTACGGGACACAGGTGCCATTCTCCAGCTTGTAGCCATCACCACATTCTGAAATGAGATGGTTTATTCAGAAAATGTTAAATTCAATTTCATTTTATGTTCAGCAAATATTCTATATCCCTAATTTATCTTAATTTTATTCCAAATAAACTTCACTTTTACGTTGTTCTTTTAGGAAAGAAATACACACTTGGTTCTTGCACATTCTGCTTCTAGAGGTTGAATATTTGATCTATTTTGATCCTGTTTACACGTCGTCCTTTACCTAAGCAGGACAGGTCTTCAGGGTTGTGTTTGTAGTATCCTGGCAGACATTGGCAGAAGGCTGTGCCGCTGTTATCTGTGCAGGTGGAGCGCTCTGTGTCACACTGAGTCTTCTGGGCCACACACAGACTTTCCGCTGGAACACAGTGTTGATAAAATCAGTCATTACAGTAACAACACGGCAATCTTGGATGACATGAAAGCACAAGAATGAAAACACCAAACATGTTATTTTCCATTCCCTGATATCACCTTTTGAAGTTTCAAGTTGAGGTCACAGTAATCTCATTGTTGTCTTTTATTGTTTTTCACTTTTTAACTCATTACAAAATTGTCAATGTAGTATTCACTGTAGTATAAGGTTTTAAATTTAGCAGCTTAGTTAGTTTTTAAGTGATGTCATGTGCCCTCTAGTGGCCTCAAACATATTTACAGCTATTATTAAGAGTCTGCCTACATTTAAAGCACTTAAAACCTCAATTAAAACTAGTTAAAATGTGCAAAAATCTAATCCTCATTAGGATTTGTGTCTCTGTTTACCTTGAAATGTGAGCTGGTGGTGAAGCACCATCCGGCAGTGGGCCAATGAAGAGCTGCAGTTGCTGAGAGACATCTGGATGCTGTTGTAGACCTCAGCGCTCGTCACGTCGGTGGAAATGGAAAACATGTTGACAGCTGAGATAAGAACCCCGTCTTCTCCTCTGTGGGGGTGAGATCAGAGGTCATTTTAGAGGTCTACGCAGACAAAAATGTTGTCCATGTTGCATCATTTAACCTCTAACACATTGTAATCCTAACGTAAAAATCTTGAAAACCCCAAACCAGCTGTATCTAAAGGGCTGGATATAATGAACCTTCTTATTTAACTTACTTCCTGCTTAGTGTTGAGCGGCTGTAGCCTCGGAGAACTGACAGAGAAGCGTTGAGCTGAGGTGAAGACATGAGGAGAGTGTCTTTCAGATACAATGCACATATGCCGGATAGAGCTTTACACAGAAAATAAGTGATGTGGGCCTCCTCTCACCAGCTGAATGATCTCTCTCTGAATCTCATGCAGGGTGCCGCTCTTGAAAACAACAGGGTCATGTGGCTGTCTGTTTACACTGAATGTTCCCAGGAATGTCTTTGCTGGGGATGGAGGAAAATAGAGTTGGTTAATTGAAACAGAAAACTTTAACTTGGTATTTTTGATGATATGTGATTGAAGTGTTGTTCTAGTTGTCTGTATCAGGCTGGTTTCTACCTCTAGTGCAGGTGCGTCCGTCCTCCAGGTCAAAGCCAAGCGGACATTCACAGCTGAAAGAACCTCTCGTGTTTCCACACCTGGACCCGACAGGACAGGGGTCCCTCTCACATTCATCCATATCTGCAAATAAAAGCACATGCATCTTTTACTATATAACACTACATCTCAAAGCACTACACTCATAGATCTTAAAACTAATACACTCTAAAGATTAGAGGGAGTCAAAAAGAGAAGCTCACCCTGGTTGCAGGTGGGTCCTGTCCATGACTGCTGACAGTGACAGCTGAATTCATGCACTTCAAAGCTGACACACGTGCCTCCATTCATACAAGGGTTGGACACACAGGGGTTTCCTGTAGTGCAGAGATGAAATCAGGCTTTTACTATAACATACAAGATAAACTTTAAAACATGGTGGTTTTGCACCAACATCAAATATGCATTGTCAATTTCATAATACTTTAAAAGGCATGTTTTCACATCTGATCTATGTCAAGTATTTCTCTTTGATTGCTTTCGCAGCAGCTGCATCAGTGTTACAGTGTAAGAATCAAATAGAAATAACATCACCACAGTGTAACAAGCATCAACGTTTCAATGATTAAATTGAATATCAAAGGATGTGCCTGGACTATGCTGCTTCAACTTTTCCTCTTTTTTCCAGAGAGAGACTAAACATCAGAGATGATTTGATCAAACTAACCTGACAATGTGGGGGTTTTTTTATTTTAATTTTTTTTTTTTTTACAAAAATGATCCCCTTTCAACAATCATTTGAAATATTTACATCCACAAAAATGTGTAGGCTGCTCTGTCTTTGTTTGTGTTGTCAAATTAAATTCTCTGTTACACTCCAACTCATGTGCTTTTACATTAATCGTGAGTTAATGTAAATCAATCTAACACAAATCAGTTAAAATAGCACATCAATGTGCCGATTTTCATGCCAAGGTAAATAAAATAAGAATTAACAACTAACTTGAAAGCAGTGCTGCCTCGGTGGTGCTGAAGCCAGTGGTCGCTGTAGTCACTACCGGCTCTGCAGCTCCACCCCCTGCCCGCCTCCCAGTAGTCTGCAGAGCCTCTGTACTCTTGGTCGGGGTGCTCTGGGTGTAGGTAGTGGTGGTGTGTTGGCCATGTGCCGTGGTGACTCCCAGCGTGCCCGTGGTGGTCGCTGCTTGCAGGGTGGAGACGTTGGTAGGGCTGGCAACCTCGGTGGAGGGCCCCTGGGTGTGGCTGGGTGACAAGGGGTGAGTTGGATGAGCGACAGAGGTCCGCAGGGTTGGGGTGGAGGTTGTGGTGGGGATTGTGGTGTACAGGAAAGTGGCCTCGGTAGATGACTCTGGAGTAGAGCTGCTGGTGGTGCTTCTGAAGCTGAAGGAGGAGGTTTCGGGGAGAGGAGAGGTGGGAGTGGTGGTGGTGGTGGTGGAGGTGGAGGGAGAGGCTTGGAAAGTGTCTTCTTCTGTGATCTGTGATCTATGGAAGAAAAAACAGAGGAAGTCAAATGTCTGACAGACTTCTGACAACAATCACATGACTTAGTCTTTGAAATGTTAGCTAATACACTTAATATTTATCACTTCTATTTATAACCCTGAAGTGTCAGCAGGGGGCAGCAGAGCCTTATCAACCATGTTTGTTTAAATATTAACAAAGCACAAAGTTTTTGAACAACGGAGCCCACCTCTCTGTGACAGTGACGGGTGTTGTACTGAGGACGACCTTGGTAACAAACACTGAAGTTTCTGTTACAGAGTCATCCAGTCCGGATGTGCTGATGCTGATTGCAGGAGGCGCTGTGGTCAGACCCCAGCTCACACTGTGCTCTCCAGTCTGGGATGAAACCCCTTCAGTTCCCTCCTGGTTCTGAGTGCTGTGGCTGTGGGCTCCGGTGGAGGACTCAGTGGAGGTTCCTACACCAGGGTCTGACCCCTGATCTGTCCCTGAGATATTGCTGAGACCCTCTGCAGGTGACGTGAGAGGAGGAGTTGAGGAAACAGACACATCTGATTGGTCTGTGCTGGGCTCTGTCACTCTTATAGGTGGTGTTGAGTCGGAGGTGTCCTCTGATGTGTAGTTTTGCTGATGCTGGGTGGTGTTATGTTGTTTGTTGAAAAATTCAAACCCTCTGGGTCTTCCAGTCTCTGCAAAGGAGTGGGTCATGTGCTGATCTGTTGTATCCCCGCTGTCAGTCCTAGTGGAAGGGGCATTGTGGGTGTGGTCTTCAGTCTTAGTAGAAATCCCCCAGGTGGAAGAAGGCTGCTGGGAGTTGGAGTCATCAGTAAAGAAAGAGGAGGTGCTGTTGCTTGAAGATGAGGTGACAGACAGCAGGGTCCTCTCTCCTGCTCTGGTGATGGTGGTGGAGGTGTAGGTGCTGATGGATGCTGTGTCTCCTGGGCTGTTCCGAGGCAGTCTGGCCTCTTTTGTGGACACTGAGAATCGAGGCCCCACCTGAGACACAGCAGAGGAGGCGTCTGGCAGCTGGTCTGTGTTAGTGGAGTCCATCCAGTCCCTGCTGCTGCTGCTGCTGCTGCTGCTGCTGCTGCTGCTGCTACCGCTGCTGCTGCTGCTGCTGGCGGCCTCAGTGGTGGCTACAGCAAGGGTGGAAGTGAGGGGCTCAGTAGACAAACTGATGGGTTCCAGTGAACTGCTGCTTGTTTCTGTTAAAGTCTGTGTCTGCTCAGTGTCTGGAGGGAGGGAAAAATTGGAAAATTTTACTATAAGGAAGCTTGCCTATTCCATCACTTCAGCAAAATATAAAGCACTGATCTCTTTTAAATACATACAGCTTTTTTTTAATAAGAAGGCAAACAAGAAGGGTCATTTCAGCATCATAAACACTTGATGCAAATAAATTATTCTTTGCTGTGAGTCAATTTTCCTAGTTTACAATTTTTAAAACAAGCAGTACACATTGAAAGTCACTTCCAGATGTGGCCACCAGAGGGAGCTCACCAGGCTGTATCTGTAAGTTTACACACTGTCTGTGGGAGGGAGGAAGATGCTGTACAAAGAACTGTTGCTTGTTGCCGACAATGATTTTTGGGTGGAGAACAATTGGCAGCCGGGCTCGTCTACTCAAACAAAGGCATGAGGTCCTAAATGTGGCAGTGACTGTCTCCATTGGGAATCACCCGCTTCCTTCCTAAAGCTGAGCGAGCAGAGAGTGTCACTGTGGATCTGGGCGTGTTTTCATGTTCAGTGGCTGTGGAGGTTGTTCTTTTTTTTTTTTGGTCTGGCTCAAAATTGTTGTTAAGTCATAAAAGTGTCACAGAAGAATGTTGCTGGAGAAAAGGGGTTGTAGTTTTGGATAAATATTATTCTGAAAGTTTGCTTTTGATGGTAGAGACAGTAGAGACAGACTAGAACCATGAAGAGAGTGGTGGTGGTGGGGGTGGCTTCCTTTGTAGCTGAGCAGCGAAGCTAAATGTAAAATGGAAAGATAATTACCTTTCAGTCAAAATGAATTAAATCAGCCAATATATATTCTTTTTTGCTCCACCAGGTTTGTTAGCGAGCTGCAATTTTCCTCACAGCCTTTGAAAGCCATGTTGGAGATTTACAGCTGGTAAATCACACAGAGATGGGGTCATTATTGAGCCTCTTTAATGATCTGAGTCCTTATTGAGTCCACTATCGATTCTCTTTAGTATTTGGTGGAAAGATGTGTCGACAGCTTATATAACAGGACTTGCTACAGCGTTTGGGTGTGGTTACAGCTTTAAGTGGAAGAGGAGGATGACTGTCCTGCAGCAGCAGATAGTTCAATCCTGAAATAGTAAAAAGTACAGGACTTTGGTTTAATCTGAAGCACAATGCCAACATGCTTGGGCATAGAGGTTCAGTTGACAACATAAATTGCATTTTGCTTTGTCCATATCTTTTGCTTCGGTAAAATGCCGCCAAACTTAAAACCTCTTCCCGGAAACCACATACACACATATTCAAAAAAAGCTGATCTTTACAGCAGAAATAAACATGTTTACTGCCTGGTACAAAAGACGAGTGTAGTCTGGATAGCTAATTTCTTGATCGGCACACGCTGTAGGGGGGGTGGATTTTTATCTAACGTGGCAATTTCAAAGATATTGAGATTACGAGTCTTCCAATGAGAGGCACAGCTGACTTGATTGACAGGTGGGAACACTGTAGCTGTTGGCTAGGAGGCTCAAAGCCCGCCTCTTTACGTCACAATCACTCGACAGCAGCAATATGGCTGCCACCGACAAATGGCCTCAAAACAGCGCTTCAGAAACAGAGGAGTGACCTCACGGATACTACGTCCATTTTTTCCTACAGTCTTTGGGGTTTACCGATAATCAGCATTTGTCCATTTTTGGGGCCGATGTTCTGTTTAAGCTGGTTTTCTGTATCTGCAATTTATTTTGCCAATGGCCAAAATGAACTTTGTCTCTACTGCCACTGTGTCCTTCCCTCTAGGTCTATTATTACTCAGCACTCACTAAACGATCTGATTGGCTCGTTGCACACAACTATACCTTAAGTCTAACTGGTTAACTGATAATTCCTGTGTAGGATGTTGAAAGTTAAAGTTTTGATTTAACATTCGCTGAAGGCATTTAAACAAAATCTTATGTTGGAGTTTGTAATATTTCAAATTCTAAGATTATATATTCAATACATTTTTCATTTTACTGTAAATGCATTCAGTTCCAAATATCTGGTATCGGTCTCATGAACTACAAATAATTGGTACCAACCCTGAAAAACCCAATATCAGTCGACCCAACAACTGACCACTAGGGCTCTACCTAGCGTAGTTTAAAACCTGTTGGCTGGTGATTCAGTTTTATACAAAAATGTCATTAGACAATCGCTAACTCTTCGTGTACAAGTGATTTGATTTAAATGAAGTGACTGATAGATATCAGGTTCTGAAATGATTTAAAAGAGCCTTGTTTTGAGCTCCATCCTTTTTTTTTGCTTACGACACCTCCAGCAGTTTGGAAGAATGCTATAAGAGAGCCTACACCATTCTAGATTTGTCAAGAATCATGAATCATTAAAACCAAAACAATGAGCTGAAAGATGCTAAAATGCGCCCGAGCCTCAAATACAATAGAATTGGATTATAATCTCTTTTGGTTTAATCAATTCAAGGAACCTGTTTTAAATCATGCATAGTCATGTGACCAGTTGTTGACATAAAAAATGGATGAGTGCAGCTTTAGATAACATGGCTAATGATTATCCAATGCTCTAAAGCAGGGATTCCCAAAGTGTGGGTCTGGACCCCCTGGGGGGTCGCGAGACACAAATGGGGGGTCGTGAGATGTCTTCCAGAATGTTTTTTTTTTAAGTTATCTAAAAATATTTATTATTTTTGTATTTTTAATTTTTGTTTATTTTCCTTGTTTTCTCATGTCTATCTTCCTTTTTGTTTGTATTGTTAATTATTATCATTAGTTTATTATTATTATTATTTTTGTATTTATTTTTTTTCTTCTCTTTGTTGGTTTTGTATTACTTATATATAATTTGTTAACTTGTGGTGAACAAAGAAATACTGAAAAACTGCACAAAAAAAAGTATCTAAAAATAGTAAATTTTGTCCATTTATAGTAAAAAATATAGACAAAAATAGTAGCTAAACTGGAAATAAAACCTTGAAAATAGAAAATGTAATGAGTTATCTGCCTTTCTTTTTGCCACATGACTCCTTAGTTTAGGGTTAGTGAACAGTTATTAATCAAAAGCATCAGTAGCAGTGATTAATTCATAATGGGACAGGAAACACAGCCACATGCTCATACAGGTAGGGTCATTTTCTGCAGACCAGCTAAATGAAGCCACAATTAATCACTTTGACGGGCAGTGGGGGTCGCAAGTCTTTGGCACCTACATTTTGGGGGTCACGGGCTGAAAAGTTTGGGAACCCCTGCTCTAAAGGGTGATCTTAAAGCATCTACGGGTAAAGAGTGATGAAAAATCTTCTAGCTGGGCACTAAGTGTGTGTATGAGTGTGTTTGTGTGTTTCTGCCTATCACTGATTCGAAGCTCTCTGACAGCCCGTTATCTGGCCCGTCTCCAGAAGCAAAGAACTGGAACAACAGCGCTGTGAGGGCGAGCATTGGTGCTGGACAGCATCCTGACAGCCGACACACAGCAACCAGCAGCTACCATCCAGAGAGCAACAGAGGGGAGAGTTCATCTGTGGAACAGCCGGCCCACTGGGAGTCTGCATCACTGGATTCTGTTTCTCTCTCACTTCCTCTGCATGTGTCTCTCTAGCATTATTTCATTTTCTCTCTCTGGATCCAGTCCCGAGCAACAGAACTCAGACTGGAACGTGGTGTTGGCAACAAGTGTTGGACACTCCCAGATTCTCTGCTGTTTATCTCTCAGCTGTCACGAGTTAACACAGTTGTAAGTTTCATCCTCTTGCATCTGCTGTACTGCTTAAACTCTGTGGCTTGCATATTAATTTATGCAAGTGCAGAAGTCAAGCATGTTAATGAGGATCAACAGCGCTGTTACGCAACACTGATGTGGTTGATATTTCATTACTTTTTGTTGTTTAGTGCTGTTCTCAGTGACCACATGTTGAGCTGTGCGTGAGATTTTGAGATGAGCTTGTTGTGGGTTTGTCATCACATGACTGTGATCTGAAGACCTGATTCGGGAGAGGGAGGGGGATATGGGTAAAACAGGGGTGAGGTAAGTGAGTAATTCCCACTTAATCATTCAACATTACAAAATGCTTTCTGTCTCTGACTAAATCTGTCGTCCCTCATGTTGTTTCTGTGGAATCACACTGCCCTGCTCCCTGTCGCAGTGAATCAAACACCTCATAACTCATTAAACAAATATCCTCTATGTTATTAGCGACATCATCATTAACTATCAAACATGAGAGTTCAAATATGTGCTTTGAAAAGGTGCCCAGATGTCAGGACAGCAGACAGTTTGGAAAGCATTCTGTAGTTTAATGCAGATGACACTGACATCATTACTTCCCAGTCTACTTTGACAACTGGCATATTGATACAGAGCTTACAGGAAAGAATATACCTCTAAAAACAGAATGCACTTGAGAGATACTACTCTGACGAGTACTTTCTGTATTTTCTGAAAGTTCCTCCCTCATATCCTCAGAGCTGCAGTCTCTCTCTCTCTTTTCATTCAAGCTGCAGCTTAGGTTCAGCGAGCTGAGCAAACGCAATTGAATTTCCTGTGCGACAGCAGTGTGCTGAAACCCTCAATTTGAGGGATAAACTTGTATCACTGTGGGAGCACAATGGGACTGCAGGTTCTTCTGTATGAACCCTATATTACGTGTCTGCTTTTTTTCATGTGGACATATCTGTTTAAGATCACCATAATTTGTTGGCTGTTCTTACATGGACAAAGCTCATCAGTACACTCTATTGTCCAACATGTTGTACATGTGTTACCTACCACTAGAACTTTTTAGGACAACAGCAACACTACAGCTAACTGCGAAAACAGTTTTTTCAGTTTTCATCTCCTGAGCACCAATATACGACCGCATTTGGATCTTATCTGTAAACCTTCTTGAGACAGGATGCTGCTCGAGTGGGAGTTTTTCTTGAACTACAGCACAGTTAGTATTACGTGACAAACTGCAAAACTGTGTGTTTGACTCTTTTAACTTTATAATTGAAGTTGTCATTTTCTGTTCACTGCAAAGATTTCCATAAGAAATGTTGTGCACATACAGAGCAAGCCTTAAAACAAAATTAATGTTGAAGTTGCGCAGTACTGTATCGTAATGCTATCAACTACTTTAAAGAATTTCCTCCACATTCATTCAATTACTTTCCTTTGAATCTTTGTGATACTAATGGGAAACAGAGCAGTGACGATAAATGTACTTGATTTTGTAAACTTGTGTGACTTGAAACTTCAAGACAGTGCACTTCAAGAAAGATCTATTAGTAATTTAAATCAGTTACATCCCTTTACTGGAGAAAACAAGTTGAGCAGTGCACTTGTTTCATGAATCTGTGCAGCCTATGATGCATATCAGTTTAATTCTAAAAGTCTTTGTCAGAACAAGGGAAGGCATTTCTTTTCAGGTAGTATTTTTTTATTCGAATAAAGACGTAATTAAGAGATCATTGTTATCCTACACCAGTTCTTATACACCTGCAATTGCTATAATTACAGCTAATGCTGTACAATTGTACCCCCAAGATATAGCTAACACTTGCAGGGTGCAGCAGATAATTAGACTTTTATGGCACATTTATTTTACAGAGATTGCATTTTTAGTAGGATTTAATGTTGTTATTCTTGAGAGGTTTGAGTGGTTTTAGCAGGCCTCGTTGACAGGACTCTTACCGAAGTTTCCAGCAGCAGCAGTGTGTGTTTCAGCAGTGTGTGTGAGCAGGATGTTCCTCTGTGATGGTGATAAACTCTCGCTGGAGTATGAAGTTGAAGTTGCATTGTTTTCCACGTTATTGAGTTCATCTGTGGCGGTAGAAATGTCAAATCCTGCTGTTACCGGATCCGTGCTGTTGTTACTGGGGGTCCCTGCCCCGAGGGGCCACGGTAGACCCACCAGGAGGACCGACAGAGACAAACCGAGGACGTGATTCAAAAACCACGTTTCCATGATTTACAAGACCCCAAAACGGTCGCCGATAGTTTCCGTAAAGTCGAATAGAGGCCGGGGAATCTCCCGGGGACACCATGAGAGGAGCACTTCGGCTAAAAGTGAGGTTTCATAAGAATTGAATAAATCCTGGTAGAGGTCCGGGTCAGGTCCGCTGCTCGGACGGCGGGGAACGAAGATAACAGAACTGAAGCAGCAGCCTGTTATCACAGCAGCAGAGCCCGGGCTCCTCCTCCGACGCGCGCGCACACACACACACACACACACACACACACACACACACACACACACACACACACACACACACACACACACACCGATGCACGTTCACGCACACGCGCGCAGTGGTTTTGTCTGTCCTGTCCTGTTATTTAACCCAGGGGGCAGCCTCTATTGCATTTAGGTGTAAGAGGAAGTCCTGCAGTTTAAAACATTGGAAATGTTCCCTTCCCAGTCATATAGTCGTCTTCATCCAATGTATTAACATCACGCTTCATTGCTAATAACACCTCTGCTCTAAAAACTACCAGAACAAAAAACGACAAAGTAAACTAAACTATATTTCAAACTTATTATAAAAGCATTTTTTTGTTATGAAATGTTGATTATTAGACTTTAGACTTTATTGTCCCCTTGGGGAAATTCTTTTCCACAGCACCTTTCTGCATTTCCACAGACATAGACAAACGCAAGAGCATACACTGTCTGTAGGCCCAACAAACTGTCCACAGAGACATCAACACTATTATTGTTGTGATTTACAGGCTGACTTTATTAGTTCTCCTTGGCTTGTCAAACGTTTTAAGATAGAGGCATATAAAGATACAAAACGATTACAGATAATCCTGCTCAGGGATTCAGTATTAATGATAACAGGTTGTAAATATCTGAGAGTTTCTCCCTCATGTTAAACAGCACTGGACTTTCAGTACTTCAAGGGCTGAATGTTACACCAACTAATAGGCTATAAGCAGTCATTAAAAATCAGTGAGACTATAAGGATAAATGATTACACATATATGACTGCAGAGCATCTCACTTGCCAAACGCTGACCAGTAAATAATAGCCAGACATACAGGCCAGACCATCTGGAAAGATTTGGTGTGCCTTGCAACATTTGTATTCGTATGGCAGAAGATAAGAGGTGTGCCTACCTTGTACCACTGTGTTAGAAATAATACTGGACAAAAATAACCTCTTTGATAACTCTCTGATTGAAAAAAAAACAGGATAAAGCACTCACTATGATGACTGAGTAAGATACTGTGATGCTTCCTAAGTCAACAAAATGTTCTGATCTTCACAATTACAGTGAAGGAATAAATAAAAAAAATTGTATTATATGTATAATTAACATATATTCAAGGTTATTTTTTTCAGGAGTTTGCTTAAAGTGCATGAAAGAACTGAAGCACATATACTTCTTTAGTGCACGGTTTCTTTTTCTTTTTCTCAGAACTGACTAAGTCACTCATGGAAGAGTCAACCACAAGGAAACAAGTACCAGTATCTTTACGAATGACGCTGTGCCTTTCAGCAAGTTGCAGCTCTGAAGACTACAGGGTAAAGGAAGTGGTTTCACAGCATTTCTTTTGAGAGGAGAACTGTGACTCTGAAAAGGCACTGCCACAAAATTCACATTAAAAACTTGTGCACACTATGTCAGAATAATGTTCAGAATGAGTTTTAAATAAACTAAACACTCTCCTCAAATCACTTATCCCTTCTTGATAATTTTTTAAGGTATTCTAAACAGACACATTTCTAGGTACTTTAATTTATTGGTTACAAAATTAATGTCTGAATTGCTTGATAGACACTGTACACAATTCTATCTCAGATATTGACTAAACTGGCTGGATTGGTTTACACTGATGTGGACTAGTTCAAAGTTTGCTCCACATAACACCGTAGTTAAGTCATAAAGTCTAATACATAGAAATAAAGAGATATGCTCACTTTTAAATCAGTTTATTTTCATGGAAGAGAAATAAACCTTAAATAATAAATGTCTTTGTTAAATACAATAAAGTTACAGAATAAGGACAACATGAGGCACAGTCTGAGGCTGATAAAGTGTTTGCAGGCTTTCAGCTGTTCCATGCATAAAGCCTTGTCTCAGTTGGTCAGTGGAGTGCTGGTTGCACCATCTTGTCTGCCCTGATAAATGAGGATTGGTGATGGCGGTGACGAGAGGCAAAGTCAGCGTTTTCCTCTGTCAGCTGTTTGGTTTTCAGGCCGACCCCCGAAAGGGAAGGCGTGACCACCATCTCCTCCTGAGGGGGTCCTTTGCTCCTGGAAGAAGAGTTAATAAAATATTACAAAATCTCTGCTAAAAGAAAAACATTTACAGACAATTATTTTAAACATTTAAGGATCAATACAGTACCTGCAAATGCTTTTCACTGTTGATTTGAGCCATGTGAAAAAGCTAAATCGGGCTGCAATACCTGGAAGTAAATCAAAACTGTTACTTTAAGAAATTTGCTTGATTTTATGTCATAGCTAATCTCTATACGAGTTCTCAAATGTCCAAAGGGGGAGAAACACAAAGATCTCTTAAACCACCTGTGGCACAAGTGTTTAACACTTGCAGGGCTCATGTTCACAAATGTTATGAGTCAGACGGCTAAGGCATGCAGCAATGATGCAAGCAAATCACAACAGCTGCCAGCCTGGAATTCAGAATGACCACAAGTGAAACTCCCATTAATGTGCTGGAGTGCAAGACCAATTCCCATAAGGGCTTAACACAGGGTGACCAAATCTGCACACACTGTGCAAATTGAGAGTGCTATTGTTGCACAAAATTAGAGATTCACAATCATCCAATTATGAATATGAATAGAGATGTGCTCAAAGACACCACAGCTTTGTAAAATGTCAGAATGAATACCACGCTTATCTTAATGTAGCTCGGGACACAACCCTAATCATGGGGAAGACTGCTGACTTGACAGTTGTCTAGAAGAGCATCATCGACATCCTCCTCAAGGAGGGTACGCCACAGAAGGTCAGTACAAAGTCAACGCAGCAGACCCAGGAGATTTTAGAGCACTTCATGACAAGCTTTATGGAGGTGCTGGTCTCCTTTACCAGAAGGAATTGGAACCTACCCACAGTGCCAAAACTACCACCAGCTGGTTTGCTGACCATGATACTACTGTGCTCAGCCAGCTAACTCACCTGACTTACACCCTGTTAAGAGTCTATGGTGTATCTGTCAAGAGGCAGATTAGAAACACTCACCCCAAAAATACAGACAAACTGAAAGCCACTATCAAAGCAAGCTGGGCTTCAATAACACCTCAGCAGTGCCACATGCTGGTTGCCTCCGAACCACACCACATTGATGTTGTAATTTGTTGTAAAGGGGTCCCAATGAAGAATGAACATGCTTTTCAGAATTTGGACATTTCTGTATTTCAAGTCCTTTTCTTATTTTCGGAGCCATATTCATGAAAATGTAGACAAAAAAAAATCTTAGAATTCAATGTATGAAGAATATTTGAAAGTTTGCGTTCTGATTCGTCGAGATGCACCTGTATGTGCGCCACAAAATAGAACTTAATGTTTTTAAAGATGTCTTTTTGTCAACTTGGACTATGAAATCTTGTGTGTGTGCTTTCTCAAATGCATTTAAAATATGTATCAGACATTGGTGTTGACAGAATGTTTGGTCACCCTCAGAGGAAAACACCATTAAGTCTTGTTGTGTCTCTAAATTCAAATCACCTATGGGTAGTCCAGGACTTGTTTTCCCGATGTAGAGGAAGAGCAGCAAGGCAACGACTATGTTTGCTAAGGCATAGAGCCACTGAATAACAAACATAATCAATATGGAGGTTAATGCCTGAAAGAAAAAAAATGAAATATTCACATTATTCCTAAAACCCTGTTACTTGTAACAAGAAGTAAGCTATTGGAACGGTGAGAGATCATGAAATGTGTAACATACCCCTAGAAGAGCAACCCAGTGGTTGCAGAATTTTGCATAGACCGAGTCCTGCATCGGTTTGATTTCAACGTAGCGGTGCTCTATTTTACCTCCAGCACCTGAAAGATCTAATAAAAGAGTCATGATCATAAAAACATGATAAACTAAGCTCTGTGATATTTCAGGTGCAGACCAATCTTGGACAGCTGGAGATGATCACCTGCACTGTGTGTGTGAGGGAAGGCAGAGGGATCCTGCTCCACATGATGTGTTTTTGAATGGTATTCAGCTTCTTGCTCTTGTTCATCTCCTGCCCTGGGCCACATGCCTCCACCCAGCACCTCAGCTTCCTCTTGTATAGAAGCTGAACTTATCTCTTCATTTTCATCTGAGAACAAGTTGCTGTTGACGTCAAAGCCGTAGCTGTCCAACAGCTTCTGCTTGGTTGTTACATAAGCCTTTCTTCCTTTGTTTGCACTCTTTGGCTTTTGCTTTGAGAGGGTCTTCCCAGCTCCGACATCAACATTTGATAGGGGAGGAAATATCTGGTCCATGTCTTTGGTGAACTCCAACAGTGTCCCTTTCCCATGCAGGCTCCCACCTCCACTCCCATAGTTTGGGAGAGTGTTCCCGATCAGAGGCATTGAGATCTGCCTGTTGGACCTGCGCTGGTTTCTGTGTCTAAGTAGAAGAGTGCCCCTCTTGTCTTTACTCTGCAGCTTGAAGGTCATGGCAACACTGAAGTATGAGTAGTCAATGAAGCTGTAGGTGAGCATGAAGTTGATGCTGACGATTGGGGCCAGGACGTTGACCCTACCGATGAAGACAAAGACCATGGTCAGCAGGCTGGTCAGGCAGATAGCTGCAACTGGAGTCCTGTTTGGGCCTTTCTGTGAGAGAGGGTCAAAAACATAGGTCATTATATGTTGAGTGCTGGCCTTACATGACAGTCTGTTGTTTCTGTTAGAAAAAAATGCATGAAGATTTACATGGTTAGGGATTAAACTGGCTTTATTGATGAAAAAAGTGCTCCTCCTAAGTAAAGTAATCAGAAAATCGCCAGTCAAAGCTGAAAAAATAAGTGCTTTTATATCATCTTTTAGAGACAGAAGTGTCACAGGTATGTGAAGCTATAAAACAAAGTTCACTGAGTCTGTGTCATAACAACACAGCTGGGAAATTAAGTTTGGTGGCAGCAGCTCCTGCAGATTTATCACTTAAGTCATCTTTTTGTAAACTCAAGCTTTAAAACTTTAAAATTGATCTATTATTGACAATGGCATTTACTTACAAGTAGCCACTTGAATTTTTCCCTTGTTTAACTACACCTCTTTATGAAAATTTCCCACAAAATCGTCAGGTGATTTCAGCTGTTCAGGAGAACTGATGAGTGTTTGTCCATGTAAGCTAAACTGATCCAAGACATAAGATAGGGCCGTGATAAAGTTTTTTCCGCTGAAGATATTGTTGCTAATTCCCTAAGAAATAGGGTGCAATACTTCAACTAAACATGGATTATTAAAATGATTTGCAACAATCTAAAAATCATTACGTGCAAATGAAAAACCTTGTGTAACGAGAGGCTGAACAGTCTCCCAACAATAGCCCTGTTCTCAAAACGGATCCACTGTTTTAACATATGGTTCATTAACCAGCTTGCTTTCACTTCCCAGGTCCAATCACACAGTTTAAGGAGCGCTGATGTGTGCCTGGCGGGCCTCCAGAGCTCACAGCAGAGCTGCGCCCTGCCTGTCGCCCTTCCTGCGTTTGTTCTGAAGCTTTGATTTGGGCCAAGATGTCTAGGGCCTCATTCCAGCCCGCTGAGAGAGGTCAGATACTGCTGCCATCCAGGGTAGTCTGAGAAAAATTGGGGCGGGCCAGGGTCAGGACGACAACGTGACTGTGAATGTGAGTAAGTGTGTACGTGCAAGTGTGGCAGCAGTGAGTAGAAGTCGTTATGCCATAATCTGTCAATGCACTCACTTCTATGAAGTGCAACATGCACTATTGTTAAGAAGTCCTGTCACTGTTTCCTGTCAAGTCCACTATATGTGTCCCTGAATACAGATAGAGCCTTCACTGTGTTTTAGGTCAGAATACATCAATTACTCTAGCTATACAGAGACTGGATTCCTCTCAGAAACCTGCATGACTTCTGTCAATAGATTATCCTCATAGCTCAGTCATAATGAAGTCATTTAGAGTGTTAAGGTGAATGCAGGGAGATGACAGGTGTAATGATAAGTTTGTTTAACAATGATAAGCAGTGAAAGTGCTGGAGCAATCAATTATTTGTCACCAAGGTAGTAAAACATCTAAATAGGTTCGGCTTACTTTGATCATCACTTTACTGCACAAACACAGCTGTAGTGCTAATATGGCTGTTTAAACAGGCTGAGTATAATTAGTAATTCTGCAAGTGCATGAAATCACAGGTGTGTAAATACACACCCTAAATAAACAAACTACATGGACACTCAAGCTGATATTCTTCAGTGCATTGTCAATGTTCAGACATCCCTTCTTTTATGTCTCTGTCCCTCTATCCATTCACCATTCATTCACCCACCCCTCGTCCAAGAAAGCCCAGAGCAGGGATGACCCTCTCCTGGGCGATGCACTGCAGGATCCTGGGTGCACCGTACAGGCCGCCCATGCAGGAAGCCAGGGAGGAGATGTAGAGGCCCAGCAGAAAGAGGAAACCCACCAAGGAGACCTGGAGGAAGAAGGAAAACAAACAGTGGGTGGAAGGGGATGGGGTGGGGTTGCGAGCTCACAACAGCTACACCCAGTTCAGTTCCGCTGCGGCCAGCCCCTTATGAAAACAATGAGAACAAACCACTGATGAAGAAGTCAAGGATTTTGAAGAGAGTCTCTGATTAGTAGTCTTACATCTAATGTTAAAACAGGGGAAGGGGTGTTATGAGTTTGAATTTACAGTAAATCAATTATAGTTTGCAATTGAGGCATTGCGCCATCAATTTTACTGTGCTACCGTGTAGCCAACGCTCTTCATCACAAAATCACTTACTTTAACCTTTTAAACGCGTAACACAAAGCTGTGTGTTGTTGTATTGGTGCAGGAATCTAACCTGAGCTTTGCTCTGCCCAAACTTAACATATCAGACCCAATCTTCCTAACCTCAACTGTCCATATGGAGCTGATCCTAGACTCTATTAATCATTTTCAAATGAAGTGGCCCTGGTGCTATAGTTCTAGGCTGATGCTAGTGCTAGTTCAGAGTTGGTTCAACTTGAGAACCTCCTAAGGCAGGGGTGTCAATCATGCAGCCTGTGGGCCAAAACCAGTCCGCCAGAGGTTCCAATCCGGCCCGCGGAACGACTTTGCAAAGTGAAAAAATTACAGAGAAGACAATAACTGCAATTTTTCAATAAAAGTAACTACTATTTGTAATTTCTCCTCTGGGGGTCACATAAAATCATAGTGCTGACGGAGCGCACCTGAACAGCGCTTTCTTTCCAGCGCTTTTTTACTCAAAGTGAGAAAATTGATGAATTGCTGATTGCATAATCCGGTTCAGATTCAAAAACACTTTTTAGAGCCCTGTAAGATGATCCACTAACTTCTAACACTAGCACTACACTCCTGCATTCAAAACTGTCCAGCAAGCAAACTGCTCATGCTGGAGCTGAGGATCCAAAATAATCAACTTTACCTTCTTCATTATTATAATCTATCTGTTATTTTGCAGTAAACATTACACTCTGTGTCAGGTGAATGGGTAACCTGTGTGTTTGGTGTGTTTGCAGCAGGTTTCAGGGCTTAAAGAGTTAGATTTGGCCCACTCTGAGACTCATCATGGCAAAAAATACAACAGCTGTTTTTGTAGAAAGATAGTTCATTAAATGTGAACATTTTCTGAATTTTCTTGTACTTTTTTGCACTAAAACAAAGGGAATAATTTAGAGTTGTTGTTATTTATAGGTTATTATGTTATGATTTTACTGGTCCGGCCCACTTTAGATCAACTTGGACTGTATGTGGCCCCTGAACTGAACTGAAATGAGTTTGACGCTCCTGTCCTAAGGACTAGCTTACTTTACCACAGAAGAGGGCTAAGTGTTCCAGCTCAAATGTCAAACCACCATGAAACAGATCTGTAATATTCACAGTGAGACTGTTGCAGCATTATCTGTTTTAAACCTGATCACCCTCAGAGGGTGATTAATATAAGCCAAATATTAGAAATATGATTTTTTTTTTAACAGGATTTTAATGATTTGCTTTAATTGGAATATAAGTTGACTTATGTTTTAGAATTTAAAACACTGTAATACACTAAAACAAGTTACTTTATGTCCTGTGTCTGGTCTTAAAACACTCACCTATGGCAAAAAAATAAATAAAATGGACACATGTTGTAGGAATACTACAATTTCTAAACAATATAAGAAAATGTTAAGTGTTGAATTGTTTTACAGTCTGAGGGTTCGAAAGTAGATTGTCATTATTTCCATTTAAGTGAAAAACAGCAACAGTTCCTACGGCTGGAGACAAACATTTAGCTAGAACCTGACCTAACCACACCACAGCAACCAAGTGACCCATCATGGGGAATTCCCTCCTTTGTCTAACAGGGTGAGATGGAAACAGAAAGACAAGTTTACCTTCTCTGCTATCAAGAAGTCATAGCGCAGAGCTTCTCTGGTGCAGATGGCCCCCAGGAGGAAGACAAAGACCAGATACAGGAACCACCTGAGGGTCACCAACAGTACACCACACACAATTATTAACTGCTGCTTCAGCCCTATTAATAGGAGAATTGTGTCATAACAGCTCCATGAGAGAGTCAGGCTGAGAGTGTGGGTGTGTTTGTTCTCTGTAGTAAAGGTGGGAAAGGATGCCCTTTGAGGAAAGAGCAGGTCTGATGTCAGAAGCACCACAAATGCCACTCTAAAACATCAGGACAGATGATTCATACCTCTACAGAGAGTCCAGTGTGGTTTTATCTGAAACTTTCCATGCAACTTGATGTATGTTAAATATTTTTAAAAACCTGGATATGTTCATAAATGTTGTAAGAAAACTATAGAATCCTTCAGGCCTTGTTGTATTTTCTGTGTGATGTCCTAGTATTCAAGTTTACTGCAAGTTTGCCTTGGTTGTTTTATTTCTCTCAGAAAAAACAACAAGTCAGTTAGAATATGTTTTCTTTTTTTGTGTGTCTGTTTTGTGCGGATGTATATGTGTGTGTGTGTGTGTGTGTGTGTGTGTGTGTGTGTGTGTGTGTGTGTGTGTGTGTGTGTTAGGGTGTTGTCATACGAGGTGAAGACAGCTGCCAGTGTCCCCACGGGGATGTTGTGTTCAGGCCTCTGAAGGTCTGGGCTCATGTTGAAGCCTGCCATAACCCCTATGCACACAACCACACGTACACACAAACCACAAAAATGTACACAACAAACTATACAATACAATGCCTATTTTTATACTGCACATCCAGCTTCCAGGGATGAATGGTTGGTTTGATTGTTGAGATAAGACGTTCCCAGTACATACAGTGCATGACTGTGCTTATTATAGAGCAGCAGGTGTGATCAAAGAGAGAGAGGATGGGTGCCACCTCACCTGTAGCAGCGGGAAAGAAGACTCCAAAGACTGTGAAGAAGTTTTCTCCTGTGCTGTAATCTGGCATGGTGTTGCTGCTGAGCAGGCCGGCTGAGTAACCGATGAAGCCGTGTTCTGAGAGAGGGGACAAAAGCAAGAAGAGTGCGTCAGCTCTGGAGCTCATGCCAGAAGAACCAACATACCTCCATAGAGAAAGCAGTGACCTGTCTGTTATGGACTTCTATCTGATGGCTGATTTATAAAATAATTTCTGATCCCAAAACAACAGAAACTGTTCATCAAACTTTGTGCATTATTATTTATTTGATCTTCTGATTGCATCCTTATTCTAGGGATGCATGTTTTGTGACTTAATCTTGTTCTCATGTATTTTGCCTGTTGCAGAGAATACTATTACTATTGACTATTTTTCTTTAACGTCTTTGGATTTTTATGTTCTGACAATGAAAACTTCTCTATTTATGGCAATACACAACCCTTTGCACCCTTTCAGTCTCATCCAAAGTCATGTCTACATAAGCTTGTACTTAAATATATTGAGCTAGCCTGCAGGCTGGTTGCAGCTTGCAGCCTCTGTATGATTGAACTATATCATCATTAATTGTGTGAAGAGTTAGTGTGGTGTTTTTACCAGGTTTTTAAAAATTAGGTTTTTGTTTTTCTCATTAGTAAGCACCATCTCTGTGTTATATTGAGAATTGATACGTTTTTGGACTCCGTCAAGAAGGCTTGGTAACAAGAGGTGAGCAAAAGCATCTCCTTTGCCCCAGGAGAGAGAGAAGACAGGATTCTCAGTACTTGGTACCGAGATGTTTAAACTCACTATTATTTACCACAGGTTTTATAAATCTCAGCATTATATCACCTATAGTAAGAAGTTAAAGAGTAAAAGCAAAACAATTAATAAGTGAAGGATGCTTATGGCCCACAAAATGTGATTTTCCTCCAACTCAAACAAAAGGTTCAGATTGCGTCTTCAATCGTCAGCAACATTAAAAACCAGAAGACCTGAGATAACGTCATCTTTTATCTAAATGAGTGACAACCAAAATAGTCTGATTCAGGACAAGTCAGTTCAGTCTGGGTCAGTCTGGAGAGAAACCGTCCTGCATCCTGTATTGGTGGGGTCCATTTAAACCACATGGTCTGAAGGACCCGCCCATGTTACAACACCGGACATTTCTCCCTCGGTTATCTTGCGATGGGAAAGAATGTGTTTTTTCAGATTAATGACATGTTTATCCAAAAGGAAGTCACCACCCTTTTCAGAAGCTCGGCAGCTTCCAAGTTTCACAGAAAGAATGAGAGCGAGCGGGAGAGGGAGACAGAGAGTGAGGGAAAGGAGAGAGAGCAAGAATGCACACAGCTTTTTTCTTTTGTTTTAGTCAAAAGCCAAAACCATAAGGGCTGGATACACTACATAATTTAAGTGCACATGTTTTATATGATACTAATTAATCAGTCTTTCAAAATTGACATCAATTGAATAGGAGCCCAGTAAGTGACCTGCTAAGACCGCCCTCTGTCATAACAATTGGACTTCTACAAATCCAGGGCAGTCAGTGTCCATGTCTGCTCCCTGGACTCTCCACCCATATTACAACATCATACTCCAACATCCAACCATGCCTGACTCTCTGGAGTATTCAGTTGAGGGGCGTTCACATGTTTATAAAGCAAAACCGTTTCTATGAACACAAATTCGATACACTGCCAAAGTTTTGGATGTGAAGAATGGTGGACAGAAACTGCAAACAAATGTCTTTACAATAGAACTTTTTTTGCACATATCCTAACCCCCGTGGAACTATACTTAAATCTCTAACTCAATACTCCTAAAATGAATGTCAAAACTTTTCCTGTGCACACAGCCGGCTGTAGATAGGAGCTTCATGATAGTCAGCACTGTGACACAGAAACCAGGATTTTGTCGGCTGACATGTAATGTTTGAGTACTGTGCAGTACTATATGGGATCGTTCAAAATACATTCAATAAATAAATCTATTCTATGAAGATTGCAATCTTCGCTATGAATATGCACAATGTCAGTATGAATATGACCTAAGAATCTGATCAGTGACTGCTGTTCAACCAGAAAGATCTACTGGGTCTTGTATTACCAGGGCCCCTTTAAAAAGGTGTAAAGTGCAGCCTGCTATTACTGGTTTGTGGATCAAGTCATGATATAGGTTTAGTATCTGGCCAAGATAGCAGTATGGCTATAGTGTTTGTAATGTGGGTCTATCACAGCCAGACCACCACTTTGGTCCAGCTTTGGAAGTTGGTGTAGATGTTCATGTCCAACTCAAATTGAATTTGGATTATTTTGGCAAATCCAAATGTATTATAATTCTGAATATAGTATTAATGTAGTACCAGAGTTTGAAAAAAAAAACATCCACATAGGAATAATATATAGGGAAAAACTAATAACATCTTGCTGCTTTTGAAATGGGCAATTTTGTAGAGGACAGTGTCCATGATTTCCAAAAAGAATGTCAAAAATTTGATTCAGCAGACCACAGGACAGTTTTCCACTTCACCTTATTCCATCTTAAATAGGCTCAGGCCCAGAGAAGACACCAGAGTAAAGCAATAATAAACTATGTGAACTGATGTTTTTTTCGAGCCCATGGAGTGATTGCCACTAGACTAGAGTCATGTTTGTCTTTAATGTAGTGGTGTCTAAAGGCAAAAAAGTCCCATGCAGTATTGGTTTCCAGCCTTGTCCCTTTAGTATAGAAATTTTGATGGTGCTATGTACGGTCCATAATGAAATCCCCAAATTCTTTGCAATTGTATGGTGAGGAACATTATTGTGAAGTTTTTGAACTGTTTCCTCCTCCAGTCTCTCAGAGTGGTGAACCTCTTCCCATCTTTACTGCTTCCAGACTCCCCCTCACTGGATTTCCCTTCTTATACCTAGTCAAGTTACAAACCTGTTGCAAATTAACCTAATTAGATGAAAGCTGACCCTCTAGGTGTTTGGCATTACACAGCCTTTTCAGTGGTGTGTTGTCCCTGTCCCAACTTTTTTCAATGTGTTGCTGCCATCAGATTGAAAAAAAGCATATATTTTTCATAAAACTGATTGACAACAATACAATTTTTCATTTTCAACATGTATTATGTTTTTCCACTATTTCAGTTAAACATAGGGTTTAAACGCTTCCCAAACAATCACATTCTGTTTTTGTTAACAATTTATACAGCATGGTAACTTTTTTTGGAATGAGGGTTGAAAATATGAACATTGAACGATGTATATTGTCTGAAAAGCACTTGTATAGACACTGGGGCTTTGGTCTTAACTCAGCATTTGTCTGCCACAGCTGAAATGTGCAGTGAAATTACATAAGGCATCTCCCTCCATCTGACTAAACTCTTCCTCTCCCACATTAACGGGTCCAAACTGCTGTGCATGGGGAACAGAGGAGGGTGTGATGTTGAAGAGGTAGGGCAGGTCCCACTGGGAAGATTGAGAACTATATATTACAGTGTGGAACACACGGAGAGACCATAAGGCGGTCTCTGGAGGAGCAGAAGGCCTAAGATCTCAGTTCCGGCTTTCTCTCTTTGTCATTTACCAAAAATGTGGGTGAGCCTGGTTAACACCCTAAACCCCAGACCCAGCAAACACATTATGACTTCCTGTTCTGTAGGGAATACACTGCAGCCAAAGGGATTGGGTAATGCGTGTCAGATTGTACTTCATCTGTGCACCATAATTAGAAGGTTTTCAGTTTGAGTTGTTTGTCTGCAGAGGAAAGACAGCTTAGCTGACTACAGTGAAACATCTACTTCACCCTTAGCATCCATTGGGAAGTGATTTTCTTCCTATTGGTGGTCATAAAGCACAAAGCAGAAGTCTAATATGCTGCACACATGCTGATTTTCCAAATCTAACTACACCTGTCACAGAGCTGCAGGAAGGACTTGTCATAATCAATCACTTTAACAGATCCTTGAGGCTGAGTTCTGAGAAAACCAGGTCAGAGCTGTTTCCATAAGTGGGTAGATGACTACTTATACATGCCTTGACTGTGGTGTGACAACACCGCCACGATCTAGAGAATATAACCACTGCAATTCAAAGTGATATTGAAAAATAAAAATAATACATACAGATGTTATCTTTATATTACTCTTTGAAATACATAGTTTGTTAGATTATTACTGCTTTTAATAACTTTAAATGATTGTGTACAATAACATATTTTATAAAACATTAGTGAGGGAAGTAGGAACTGAAGTCTGTTTATCATTATGTTTGAATCTAGCTGACTTTTCCTCAGATATTTTTCCGATTGACGACTGAGTCTATCAACCAATCATTTAGCTCCAAATTTGTCTCTCAAAGCAGTAATCCTTTAAATTCAACAATTTTACATGAATTGGTTTTTTTTGCCAACTATACTGACAGTATGTCAAGATATGATTACAACATATTTGAACCTTGGATAATGGAAATGATGCAATGTGGTGTCTGAAAGCTAACTGCATAAAAAAGTCTTTGCCAAGTGATGTGTAATCAATCTGTGACCACGTGATTTTGGCGGTGGCTACTTTTCCTGCAGGATGTGCTGCAGTTCAGTCTGTGCAGCCTAATCTGGGCCGTTTCAACCAGTTAGAGGATCTGCTGGTCCTGTGCCAACCATGAGGTCACCACATCTCACACAGCAGCTTTTAATTGGAAAAACCTGGAGACATTATGGCTGGTTCTCCCATAATCCTTTAGGACTGGAAAATGGTCTCTGACTACTGTACTATAAAAAGGTCCAAGATTAGAGGCTGTTTTTGTTTCTGTTACACCTGGGTTCAGCTGGATATAAGGGTTCATATTTTAAGAACTGACTACTGCCCACTGTTAGACAGGTTCACTGAGTTCACTATGGTCATATTCATAGTTTTTAGGTATGCTCCTTCATGTAAAATGATTTTATATGCCTGGAAAAAAAATACAGTGACTTATTTTTGTGCCTTCAATACCCTATTCAAATAGAGGCCTGCCTTGACTTTTGGAACACTTCTCTCTTCCCTCTGGACAGGAAGTTGATAATCAGTGAGAACAGGAAATGTGGGGAAGGACTTCCTGAGGGCTGGCAAAGAATACAATCTGCTCTACTCAAAAAAAAAGCAACAGTTCTTCATAAAAAAAATAGAAAATAAAAGACTCCTTCCCCTTGGACAAACCACCGGTCTCAGTCTTTGCTTAAATCATGAGGGAAGAAAAGAAGCATTTTACAGAGGTTTCTTGTAAAACAACCGATTAAGACAAAAGTAATCTCACAAGATAAACAGGCAAACATATGAAAAAAACCCAAGATAAATTAGACTGTAAAAGGTTGTTACATTGCCATAGGTCCCATGTAGAACTGCAGACATTTACTATCAGCTGCAAAGCAGACTCACATTGTAAATTATATGTGATGCTACAGCTACACCTCATGGCCATATCATGCAACATGCAGGTACCACTGAATTCAACAGTCCAGTTAAATGAATGAAAGCACATTTTTAGAGCTTATTTTTAAAACAGAACTAAATTTCACACATACCTAAAAAAGCAGCACTCCTTCACTTAATTTACTGAAAACTAGATTATGCTTACCATGTTTATAATTTTAGAGTCATGTTTTCTGTTTATTCTTTCCTACCTTTTAAAAATCTGTCATTTACCTAAATTTACTGTCTAGGCCTAGATAGGTGTTGTAGTTTTTTTTTATATAAACCATGACAGCATGACTGCCATCAAGAGAACTCCATATTCCATGGCCCAATCTCAATTTCCACCCTCAAGCACTCACTGATTTTGAGGCACGTTCCCGCTAAGTTCGTGAGGGTTTAAGGCTGTCCCACTGTCAAATCATCAAGTGTGTGAGGGATCTCTCACAAACTTTTGGAGCCCTTTAGGCCCCCTTTCCGTAAGTGGGCATTTTTGCAGACTTAGCGCAAGGGAATTACCCAGATTTCATAGCATTGTGACGTGAAACACGGGATTCGGTGACAGTAAAAAAGAAGCAAAAAAGTTGCAATGAAATATACAGGCAAAAAAGTTTGCATGTAAGTATAAATATAGAAAACAGCCTTAATCTATTTATCTTCACGCAGATGTGTATACAGTATAATTTATATATTTATAGTTATATAGCCTATTTATATATTTTAAATGTTGTGGTTAAGCAGTCTGTATGATAAGAGCCGGGATCACATGGCAGTCAGTCTGTCACTTAAGCGCCTTGAGTTTGAGGAAAGTAAAAATTGTGCAATAAAAATTCCTAATAACACTAAAATGAGCTTCCTGACGTCATGCAGGTCACATGCAAAGTCTCAGAGTGATGTCCCATTCCCAGTTCTACGGTTTTGAGCCCTAACAGCCTCCTACCCTCAATCACTTTACAGGTGATGTCAATTAAGTCAAGAAGGGCTCAAGGCTCAGGGCTTAGGGAGGACATTGAGATTGGGCCCATATACTGTTTTTTAAAGAACCAGGTGGAACCAATAAAATTAACGAGGGCTAGAAGTACTGCAATGCAGGGCAGCATTTGACTAATTAGTTACACCTGTGTCTAATCAAGGTCTGTTAAACGTTAAGCACATTTTTTTCCTCAACATGCCATCATACGACTTTCTTCATTTACCCCTCCAAACCATCTTTATTAATTTCTTTTTACCCTTACCGGCTATACATTCATGTCCTTCAGTCTTACCTGGGTCCAGGTGGGTGAAGGTGCCAATAACAAAGTCCAGCGTGGAGACAGCGAGCACGGCCAGTAGCACCAGTTGGAGTCGGACAATCCACTTGACACCAGCCAGGTTAATACCAAGCAGTGCCAGCAGTACTGCTATGGACATACCCTGAACGGCCCACTGGCTCTGTAGATGCAGGAGCTCTGCCACAGACTCAGAAAAACCTGTGATGTACATGGCTCCAGCTACACACTGTGAGATAGGAGTGATTATGAGAATCAAGACAATTTACAAGAATGTGAGAGAAATCTTTGTGGTATTGCTCAGGTGCAGTATAAGCAACAAACTTTGATTACAATTCTAACATTAGTTTTCAAAAGTCACAAAAGTCAAACTCAAATTCCTGATCATGTTACCCACCTGCCCAAACACGTAAAGGAGGCCCACGGTGCCTCCCACCCTGCCACCCAGGACTGTAGAGATCATGGAGTAGATTCCTCCACTCCTAACACCACAGTGCTCACACACTCCGATCCCTGACATCACTGTCACCAAAGCAACCAACACGACCAAGGAGACCAGGAACATCCCGAGCGGAACACCCGTGTTCCCCTGAAAGATGATGAGTAACAAAAACACTGAGTCACCCATGCACATACAGTATGGACGTCTGCAGCATGCACATTACACGTTACTTTGGAGTACATTTATTTAACAAAACAGTTCACTAAATATATCTGCACACACCTTAGAGATTGAAGTTGGATGCTTAATTTTTTGTACAGTATTCACTGCACACTTTAGAGCCTGTATGCATGTCTACATGCTTGCACAACAATATTTCTGTTTGTATATCTGCACATTTTCTGTCTTAGTTTTGTATCATTATCTTCCCCATAAGCATACTTTTAACCCACTCTGTTGTATTCAATTAATCTTTGGACAGTGTTCACTAAATCAAGTCTTCTGTAGGAGAAACAGGCAACTGAGAACATTCAGCAACACTATCAGGGAAAACAATAAGGATAGTGAACTTATTGGAAATGCCGGTCAAACAAATGAAAACACTCTTTACTCTGGCACCATAAACCACAAGAGAGTGAAATACTGTCTCCAACAAGGCAAACTATGTCGTAGCCGTCAAGCTAAACCTAAGCAAACATGGTAATCAAGATGATTGCTTCTTTGTAGCTGTGTCATGTTATGACACATGTCACATTAAAGTGTTAGGGATCGACCGACAGGGTGACACATAATTAACGATCGGAGCTGCCAAAAATAAAAAGCAAAAGGTTTGATAGAGCGAATAACTATGACAACAGAGGCGTGCGAAGAACACAGACATTTGCCACTAGATATGAGGCCAGATATTCTGATGTTTAAGTCAAAATAAACACACTAGGCAGTTCTTTCCCTTTCACACATTGGCATAAATAGATGTTTATGTATTAATATGTAACAGGCCACGCAAATAGTACTCTCTTCTCCAACATTTCACATTAGGTATAACCCATAATGTGCACTGCAGTTAACACCATAGACTATACTGACTACCATAAGAGGTATACTTTGATTGTTTTATATAATTTTTTAAAAATGAGCCAACATTGTAAGTCAAAAACTGGGGATGCTGGGTGACTCCAACATGTTTTTATGTATATTCAAATTTTTAAACCTTTTTATTTAGTCACCTATTGTTTTTTTCCCCTGCAATCTCTATTAATATCATCCATTCCCTCATTTTTTACACACTAAACTTTGGAACACAGATGCCAGATTTCTTAGAGATTTTGGTAAAGAAATAGGTCAACATTTCAAATTAATGGCTGTGATATAATATGTATCAGAATGTGTTTATTTATTATATTTTGTCACCTGATCATCTACATTTTTTATTATTTCCTATAAATACATGAATATGTACGTAACTAGTGCATTTGTGTCTTTTTCTGTGTATTAATTGAAAGTAATGTAAAAACCAGACTCAAATTATTTGTATGTGTACACATGCCAGGCTACTGAAGCTGAACCTGACACAGAAATAAGGAGACATTGAGGTAAAATAGAACAACACATCATATACGAACCACCAGGTAGCCGGTACGTAGAAACAGAACCACGCCAAAGATGTTGATCATGCAAGTGGTGAAAACTCCATCCCAGGTACCAAAGAGCACCGGCTCCCACACAAACATATTGATCCTCCACCATGGCTGGCTGGACTGCTGGAAGCCCTGACCAAAGACACACTACTGTTAAAGCATTTCAAGGATTCAAGGATGTAAGGATTCAAGGTTTTTAATTGTCATACCAACACAAGCTGTTGAATGATATGGAACGAAATTTCGTTTCTCAGGTCCCGTATAAAACCACAAAGTACATACAATTAAAGGAAGACAACAGTAATAAATATAAAAATATAAATACAAATATAAATATTGTGCATGGATTGAGTTGTTTATGTCATTTCAGTTTGATGTTATTGAATCACAATTGAATGGTTTTTTTTTTTTAAGCCAAACTTTAAAGTAACAGCAACTAAAAGGCTGCCTGATAACACTGCATGTGCACTACAGTTTATTGTGCTCTTGGATCTGATGAGTAATTATTTGCATTTGTTGCTTTAAAAAAAAAAGATGATGGAAGGTGGAAAAGGGTTTAGTGAACATTTGTTTACTATTGTAATAGATAATACCTCTGACTGGATACACCCAAATGGCAGAGAGAGAGAGAGAGAGAGAGAGAGAGAGAGAGAGAGAGAGAGAGAGAGAGAGAGAGAGAGAGCTTCAAAGTCAAAGTGGTGGCTAAAATAATTTTCCTTTCAAGAGATCTTAACTTGCATCTGTTAGACCTTAAGAATTTTCCCTGAAGTGCAAGACCAGAACATCATAGCATAAATCCTCTTAATCTGCCTCATAGCCCTCTCATCAATATGAATCTGGGGAATGATCAGAGCTGTCAGATAAAGCAATCCTACCTGTGCGTCTTCATGAAAGAGATCATGGATATGTGAGTTGGTCTCTGCATCCTGGGCCCCCCTATTTATGAGGCCTGTCCCATCACCGCTCTGCTCACAGGTGTGCACAGTCCAGCCTATTGGCACGGGGTCCATCCCGACCTTAGTTCCGCTTCCACAGGTGGTCCTGTGTGCTCTAAGTGAAATGAAGGTGGAATGTGGTACGAAACCATGAAATAATTCAGTTTAGAGTTTGATGCATGAGCACTATTCAGACTGCATTAGTTTACTCTGTCTGGATTACAGCCGATAGTCCCGCCTATCCCGGTCAAACAGCAACAGGTGCTGCACGAGGAGACCCGGATACGACTAGGTGTGCTAAGTAGATACCAATCATATGGCGAGTGCATACTATAGGTTGATATTTTACAGAGTTGTTAAGGCAAAATATATATCCCTGAAGGCGGATCGTGGTTTATAGGTATCAGGAAGCGTTAGCATGATCAAGCATGATTTCAATTAGTTAGGTCACATATCTCTGTTTTGTTGGGCTCACACATTTCAACCAAACCTGAGATGGACTTTTCACGTTTCCAAAGGTAAAATTCTGCTATGCTCCAAAAACGTCTCAAAAAAACCTAAATTATTTCTTAACTTCTGAATTCAAACAGAGGCGGATCCAGACTAGGGGGACAAAACCATAGGAGCTAACTGCACTGAGGTATGCAGCAGTGGTAGTAGATCGAAATGCAGAATAACAGACACAAACAAATAATTAGCATTTATTCAGGCGTCTAGCCCATTTCTGGGGGTACTGAAGCACCTCTAAATTAAATCCCACCACTCCTAAAATTTGAGAGATTTTACTTTTTTTTTTAATGTATGTCCTTTTTAACAAGCTAGAAAACTTTCGAAACCAGACACCACTTGGTTGAAAGTAATATTTTAACAACAAAAATACAGCAGCTCCACCGCATTTTACATGTTGTGCATTGCATTTCTAATGAAAGTCTAAAAAATAACTCCAATGTCAATTTTTGGTATTTTTGGTTCTCACTATAGGGGGCTGGTTTACTCCATAAACATACATACTGTGTATGTATATGTTGAGGAGCTGCTGTATCAAAATGAGTTGTCTTTTTTCCCAGAAATTAGGAGTCGATGGGTAAAACTTGATCATTTTTCATGTAAGGCAAAATGATTAAGAATTTAAAGTGCAAAGAAAAAAATACTGCTTTAAAAGAAAGCCACTAGCAACACAGCAGTTCATTTTAAACACAAGTAGGCCTATGACATGTCAGAGCAAAAATACTTTCTTAGTTTCTGATTTGGGGTGGCCAGTTAAATTTAAGGGAGAAAAAAGAGTTTGTCATTAAAATATATGTTGCCTGTTGTTGGGCTTTATTTTCTATTTTTAGTAGCATTAATAAATTGCAGACAAAAAACAGCATATATTATAAAGACAGTCAAAGCAATAGAGTCTTAAATAGTATTTAGTGTGACATTGTCCACTAGCTTAACCTACCTTTAACAGAGTCTCATATTATCCCATGGGGAACAAGAAAAAGAGTCATGATTACTTTGTCCTTCAATGACGACTTCAGTCAATATGTAGAGGACTTCCAGACTCTCCTGCTGTTAGCAATGGATTTATGAAACTGCAGCAGTCAGCAGGTAATATTGTTGTGACTGGTTACCTTTCAGGGTGTGTTGCTGCCTCTTCACACGATACTGTGTTAGTTTTGGCAATGCCTGTAATGGGAAAAGTTGACCAATGATTAATTCTGAGAAATGCACATACCACCTGGTGTCCTTATCTTTTTATTCGTGGAATTATTTCCTAAAACATGTGGGAGCTGTTGGTTATGGGAGTGGAGATAATGATTTGGGCCACAATAAGACTTTTGAAAGGCATACAATAGTGCTGTGTGTGACTTTACGTAGGTCATATTTTACACGTGACTACACAAAAGGACGGAGAGACTTCAAGCAAACAGTTACTAATCCTAAGAATATATTTGTCGACTCTGAATGTTACGTAACCTGGATGTTTTTTTTCTCCATTACCCTTCAATGTTAAATCACTGATTCCTTTGTAAGTGGTCGCTGCATTTTCTTTCATTTTGGACATTCATATCATTGATCAGTCCAAAATTTGCATTACATTTGCATTAAGCCATACTCCAGGAAATTATAAAAAACCTCAAATTGTCAAACTTTAGAGACATTTGTCAAATCATACAGAAGTCAAACACATTTCAAATCAAATACTGTGAATTATTTTATTTATAAGGACATGACACACAACAATCAAAACAACAATTTAATCAGATTGTTTACAAATCATAATATATAGCAAAAAATCTAATCAAATGGGTTACTTGACTGAAATTAATCAGCTACAATTAAAGCTGCACATTATTCTTAAAACAAGTTCACTCGACCGAACAAGTTAGAGACCATGCAAATAAACCTTACTGTCTAACCTAAGGCTGAGCTTCTAGTAAAGCAGGAAGTTCAGACTTAAGAAGAGGACTCCCCTCTGCATTTGAAAGATCTTGACACAAACGACTTGTACAGAGATAAATGAGGGTAGTAATAGTGACTGTATACGATATACTGTACATTTCAGTGCCTTAAATGACATGTTTCAAAAATAGTTCTTATCAAAAAATTCATAATTCAGATATTTTTACACAAAACAAATATTTTTTTTCTAGCTTATACAAGGACACTTATGGCCAGGTTACTGACAACAGTTAATTCAAGAAAAGAAATGGTGCTGTCCGGGTTATTCATGAATCTCCTTGAACAGTTTTGCATTTTCAATTCATTTAATTTAAACGTACATGAACCATTCATGGGATTCAGTTCAAAGAGACAGAATGACTCTTCTGCTGTGTGCTTTCAATCATTGCTTTACGAGGAAATGGATAGCAAGTGAAATATTACAAGCATAAAATAACAAATCAAGCCGACCACTTCAGTTCAGGAGAATTATCACAAAGCAAAAACCTGCATTGTTCTGGGTTTAGGGGCTTTTCATTACCAACAGTTGTACACAGTAAATCCCATAATAACTGCATTACCTTACATACAAACAACTCACTTTAACCAGTCGTTAATAAAACCGTCAAAGAAATGTTTCTGATAACAGCGGTGGGATATATACAAACCTCAGAAAGCCACATCTGATTTCATTGTTGAGTGTGATTAATGCTGGGAAATTAATGAATGTGTCTTTCACTGACAAAAAGTGTCTCTAGCACAAGACTTGTCTCTCTATTGACACAAAGATCTAACAGTACTTCTCAGAACATAAAAATATACAATGTATTTACAGTAGGATATTTGAATTGATCTTATTGGGAATGATCTTTGAGTGAAAATAATGTCTTCAATGATTAATGTGGGCGTCTGTCCCTGATTGTCAGTAGAATTGTAACAAGAGGGATCTTAACATCTGTTATCAAAATCCTAATTAAATGGCCCATATCAAAACAGTGTTTTACACAATAGCACCTAAGACATCACACAGACATACACATAGAAAGAATCAACAATGTGATGAAGAAACTCCACTCTATTGCATTTTTTCAGGCTTGGACAGATGTGGCTTACGACTGAATCTTAGATGAATAAGGGTAACTTTCCAAAAAGCATGTAACTGAAACATTTCTTTCTGTAATCATACAAACTGCAGCAAGATCAATGAAATGCCTTTTCCTTTTAAGCACAGATAAAAGTTTGAGGGTTACAGGTGGAGCTGTTTCTTCAAATCTGACAATAATAAAATAGGATAGACAAAATTAAATATGCTTCCAGGTCTCAAAGTATTACAGACTGAATAGGTTGATAGCTTATATGTTTGCTGTTATTGTGCAAGAGGAAAAAGTAGCATCAGAGCATTGACAAAGAAAAAAAATACAGGAATGAGAGAAAGAAAGTGGAATAAAAAAACTGAAAGGCACAGATGCAAAATTAACAAAACAGGAAAACCAAAACCCTCATGTTCACTTCTTTCATAACACAGCCTCCATTGAACTTTTGTTTTAGTCTACACAAAGGGCGTCTACGAGTAATTCCATCGATGTTTCCTCTTAACTCGTGAATTTCAGAGAAACAACCATCTAAAAAACTGCAGCCACAACAATCGCAAGGAATATCATCTGTGATTTCACATGATCCACATCTGATACAAGGGGTCGTCTCATGAGACAAACCTTGACTTTAAAATAAAGGTGATATAAGATTCCTCCACTGAAAATACACACTACATTCTCTGTAGTGAAAAATGTGCAAATTGTGCAGAAAAATGAGCACAATCCTCTTAAGTCATTTCACTACAACTCTCTGTTATACTTAGAAGTAAAGTAAGAATTATCCTGCAAACATTACATGCCTGCAGCCAGGACATACCAATCCTTTCTTTTTAAGTGGGGGGCAAAGAGTAGCGGGGTAAAACTTTAACAAGTAGTACAATACAGACTTTTTGATTCCACAGCCCGTCTTGGACTGCAGTCAGATTTATAAAAAAAGTGCTGATAAATTCATCAAGGGGATACATTATCTACATAACCATAAATGATTTATACATTTAGAAATGAAGATCTTTTGTTTCTTCTTTTTGGTAAAACTAACAACCATTTTCAGCCCAATCTTTAAGAGGGAGATTAACACGCATTTATGACACATCTCATGTCGAAACACCCATTTAAGGTGCACAAAAGTGACTTTGACATAAAGTGAAGAATATGTTATGATCTAATCATCAGGTTTCGTAGGAGACAATTGAACACATCTAGAGTAAAAGGACCTAGGAGGAGTGAGTATAATCTAGCCAGATTAACATCGAGAGGAGGTAGATACAGTAAGAGGCATTTAAAGACAGGGCCTATACTTCAGTGGAAGGGAAATGATTCAATAAGCAGCAAGAGTGACTTGATCATTTTTCATGCAAGGCAAAATGATTGACAAATAAAACTCTGTGGCGTTAATATGAAAGAATATTTTCCTTGATCTCTTGCATTACACTTTGGTCGCTTAATCTCTCAATGCACATTCTCAATCAAGAAATATACCCATGCACATCTGCAGTTCAATTTTTAAAGGGGAAGTGCTAAAAATACGTTATACTTTTTCAGTATTTCCATTTTGTGAAGATGCACAAAAAAAGGAAAAACAAACAAACATTTTTATAACATTATGTTATGAGAAAGAGCACATAGTTGCGACGGGACAATGTTTTGGCAAAAAAAGGAGACATGAGATAAAGTGCCACTGAAATTATTAACAGAAGTGATTTCTTCCTCTGCTCCCTTCAGCCAAAGGTTTCACTGGATGTAACATCAGGGGAGGAGTTCAGTTGAGATCTGGTCTCGTTGACTCTGACTAATGGGAACTCTGAGAAGTCTGTGCTGTGACCTCGGAGACTTAATTGTCCATTGGCAACAGTAAACTGAGAGGAGGACCCAGATCTTGAAGTCTGGAAGTGAGATTTGAAGTTCTGATCAAAGGAGCTAATCTGAAAAGTCTGCAGTATGCCTTGCGGAGAGTCTGTCTTTTTTGAGGGTGAGACCTGCTCCAGAAAGTCTTCGTCAGCTGGGGACACTGCGGAGGGAGGGGTGGTCTCGTCACCTGAAAATGAAAATGAGTGCTGGGAGTCCCCGACCAGTAATCCGAAGTGAGGTTTCTCTAAAGTGGACCTTAGTGGAGAGCTCATCCCTGATTTGAACCTGCTGGGGGAAGGAAACTGTTTCTCGGTGGAGAACAGAGGTTGTCCGGCTAAGGTGGGGTTCTCGGAGACCAGGCTGAGGCTCTGGCTGGTCAGGTAGCTGTCGTTCTGGCTCGTCCTCTCCAGAGCTTGTTGGAGAAACTTGGAGTATTCCTGCAAGAGGCTGACTTTCTCTGTAGCTGGCTGAGCCTGCGCAGTGGAGGGGCCGAGGCTCTCCCCGGGGCTGCTGTCTGAAACATCTGAGGAGTTAATGGATATGCTTGACGTCACCTCTGTGTCGGCCACGCTGAAGGAGATGTCTGCCTGCCCGTTGGCTTTGTTGGAGTAATGATCCAACAGCGTCTGAAGAACCTCGTCCGGCAGAACGTTCTTGTCGTGTGTGGTTTTAATCTCCGTGTTGATGGGCTGTGGCTCCAGAATGGTGGCAGGGACAGTCTCATCAATGACTGTTGACACCACAGTTTGCGTAACAGGCGGCTGAGAAGAAATGCTGCTCGTGTTCAGGCCGTAATCCCGACTGTTATTAGCCATTGCAGCTTGAAGATAGCGTTTCTTCTTGAGGAACTGCATGGCGTCGTCGTAGTTTGTGCTGCTGGCTGCTGGCTTTGTTGGTCCTTGAAGAGCTTCGACTGACTCCAGCTCAGTGTTGTTTTCGACTTCTAAAAGGCCTTGCTTGTCTACGATTTCAAAGGTGTACTGTGTGACCTTAGTATTCTCCTCAAAGGAAGACAAAGTGGAGAGGCAGGGAGGAGTTGGTTCACTGGACTGTTTCAGAGTCCTCTTGGGGACTTTCTTCAGGACCAGTTTCGGAGGAGTTGCATCTTCCGAGGACACTTCGTCCTCTTGGTGTTGACTGGCCGTGTCTTCAGGAAGCTCCACTGAGTAGTCTGCAATAACATACTCATGTTTGACTTTGGAGGGCACAGCATAGAGAGGTAGACCTTCGATTTTATTCTGTCTCTGCTCCTCCTTCTCCGTTTCTGTTACAGCCACAGTGTTCCCATCTGCCTGAGCAGTGGTTGGAGCGCCTGAACTCTTGTCCGAACACTTTTGGCGCTTTTTCTTGGGCAGTGAACAATCTTTGGCAAGAAAAGGAAGGCCGAAAGAATCTGCTTCACGTAGAGGCCCAACTTTACCAGCTGCCTTGTTGGTCTTTCTCTCTCTGTTCTCGTGACACATTCGTCTGTGCTTTAAAACCCGGTCTGTTCTGGAGAAGTACTGTGGAAAGATGACAAAATGAGACTTTAGTTTAACTTCATAACTGTCTTTTCATGTCCTTTTTATCATTTGAATACTTGCTTACACATACAGAAACCCTGCCTAGTACTATTTTCATTTCATCCTAGAGCTGGGAGATATTGAAAAATATGTTATCACTATAACATTTTTCATATCAGTCGATACCAATAATTATCACAATAAATTTCAAATCATTATTTCATTTAAATTTAAAAGGCAGATTTTTGTTCCTGAGTGAAAGTTGAAGACGGTTTGTTAGCTATCTAGATTTAGTTTTCTGATACGCTTCTTGAATCCATCATTTCTGGCGGTGCTAACAGGAAGCAGTTCTTTTGTGTATAATGAAATTTTTTGTTTTAGTTAGTAGATTTTTTTTTCTCAGGATGACATTATTTGCATAATTTGATTTACATTTACAACAAATAAATATCAAATTGTATACTGTAACCCTATTACTAAGGGTTACGGGCAGAGTGATGTTGTTTCCCCTCAAGAGGAAAATACTTTGAATTTGGAGAGGAAAAACGCTTTTCCTCCGGGGGTCATCGCAGAGATATTTTACCCACTCTCGGTGCCTCATTTTCGGCCGTGTGAGTCTGGAAATGGCCCCTGGAGCCTGGAGGAAAAAACTTGGAGAGTGGTTGAAGGAGTTCTGCGTTGCAGACTGTGTGACGTAATGCAATGTACCGCAACGTGACGCAACGTGGTGTGACGTCGTGCTGGGAAATGAATCGTTAAGAAGAACCGATAACATTTGAGGTGTACAATTCCGATGGAATTGATCAATTGGAACCGGTTCCAAGTCAGATCCTGTTTTCGATTACCACCCCTAGTCATGGTGGACATTTAAAGTGTCTGAATTACACAGCAGAAGTTGTCTCTGTGCTCTTCCTTAACCCACATCCTGAGAGTATATTCAATTAGGTGTAGTAAGTTAATAGTTAACGCAGTCAGCACAGTGTCAGACTAACGACTCTGCTTTGAGCTGCTAAGTTTCAGCTTGTCTCAGCTGTGTTTACATTCTGCTGCAAACGTCTTTAAGCCATGCCTACCTCTCACCCTGTGACATGATTGGTTGTTCAATGTCGTCTTCTTTTGCCTAATGTTGGGTGAAAGCTAGCTTATAACGCTCATTAGGGCCCCTCTCTTTCAAGTGGTTGGGGAGTGTAATTACAATTTTCTAAATACTATTTTTTTTAATCAAACATTTATTATATTCATATTGAGAAAAATATCACTATAATTATCGTTATGGAATTATCGCCCAGCCCTATTTTATCCCTTACATTATATGTTCACATCCTGCAAATCTAAAAACTTCCAATTGCTGTTTCTTATACCTGATGCCCCAACATGTTCAATCATGCTGTTATTTCCAGGCTTACTTATTCACAAGTAGACACAAAACATCTTACCTGGTGACAGTAGTCACATTGGTAAGGCTTCTCTCCACTATGAGTCCTCTTGTGTCTCTCCATGTGGTACTTCTGGATAAACCTCATTCCACACTCATCACATCGAAAAGGCTTTTCACCTGAAAACAAGAGAAAGAAAATAAAACAAAGTGTCTCCACTGAAACTGTGATGAAAGGTTCAATCCTAGTTCCTGCTGGTTTCATTTATTCTTACTCACCTGTATGGATTTTCTCATGTCTCTGGAGAAGATATTTCTGAATGAAGCGCATATCACACTGGCTGCACTGAAAAGGCTTCTCCCCTGGAGTAGATAACACATGTATGTAACTATCAGTCAAAGCAAGTATCAAAGCAACTTCTTGATGTATTATGACCCCTTCTTACTGACTGATCAATATGTTATCTAATTTCATAATAACATATATAAGATATAACGTCACTTTGAAACATGTCTGGGTTATTCGTACCGGTGTGAATGAAGACATGCCTCTGTAGATGGTAGTTGGTTCTGAATGCAGCATTACAGTGAACACAGACGTGACACTTGGGGTTTTGTATCCCCAATGAACCATCATCATTGATGCTGAGGATCTACAACATTTAATAATAAGAATATCAGTGTTAGTTTCACTCTTGCAGTCATTGTTTTGTAAAATGATCACACACGTGCAGGTCAAGTCTTTTTAAGTACATGGCCCCCGAGATCAACCTGACTCGCACCTTTGCTGGTGAACGCTGCTTCCTTTTTTTCTTCTTGGGACACACCATCAAGTCCTTCCCTCCTTTTTTGTCCTTCTTGATCTGGCCCACTGACTCAGACAGCTTCATTTCCTGCTTGATGCTCAGCTGCAAAAGAAGGACCATAGATAGACAAGATATTTAACAAGGCAAATGACCTACTTTAAAGCCCACCCACACATCCAGCAACTTATGCAGGTCATGCAGGTGCAAAAAGGCAAGCACAGGATAAGCGACCAATGTTCGGGGACCCCTCCGAGGGGGAGCAGCTGCTCCTCCACAATTCAAGCAGCCAGCTGATGTGGTTCAAGCATCCTCTGAGTGTGACCCCCTGCTCAAAGCTAAACAGACTGGATGGGAACCTCAGATCCTAGAAAGGCTGAAAATTCACATATATCTTGCGTGGAGGCACCTGTAGATCTCTGACTCTTGGTCCATGAATTCAGAAAATAACCTTGTTGGTAAATGAAAAACTGACTGTGTTTATATTGAGCTTTCTCTATTGAGCCCACTTAACGTGCTTTACATTACATGTCACATTCACCCATTCACACCATTCATACACTGATGTCAGAGGGTCTGTAAAGAGCCCATCAGTATTAACTAATCCCATTCACACACCGATGGCAGTTCAGGGTTAAGTGTCTTGCCCAAGGACACTTTGGCATGTGGACAGCAGGACCTGGGATCAGACCCCTGGTCTATTGATCGAGAGATGACTGACTCTACCACTGAGCCACAGCCGCCCTATGTAATGTGTTTGTCATGCTAAACTAACAATGTCCAAATCTATGGAATCTTTAAATGTATCAGCAAGGTGATAAAGAGAAATTGTGATTAAGCAGGCCCAAGTCTGGTCCTGCGGATTATTCTAAGTTATCAATGATATTTATGCTCTGTGTGAAAAATATGAACAGGCTTTTTGTAGGTTAATAGTCAAATTATTTGGCCCTGAAACTGCTTAAATGAAATCATGTATTTGCGAGTACATCACTACCCTTGAATCTGTTCAATTGAGTGATTTGCCACATCAGGTATTACAAGCGGGGACATCAAGTGAAGGCCAAATTCCACCAGATCCGTGTCCGGTCCGTCTCCAATCCGTCAAGGCACCAGATTTGACAGGTTTTTATTCTAGTCAATGATCTGTTAACCCCCACTGGATCCGCTTCATTGCGTTCCTGCTGCGTCTCTGATCTGGCACTTCGGAAGGCAACGGAATCAGATACGCAAGACTTCTATTTTTGCTGGACGCCAGAGCACAACGCATCAATTCAGCACAGAGCAGATGGAGCGGGACAGGAAGTCAGGCACCAAAACATCCTTGAATCAATGATTGCCACAGAAAACCTTGGTCACATGACTCCAGCTGTCTGGCGGTCCTGCTCCATGCTGCGTTCCAAAAACGCAACCGGTGGGTGTTGACGGACGAGAGAGCATGGAGCCGGACTGCAGCGGATCAGAGATGGAGCGGACACAGATCTGGTGGAAGTCCCGTGTGAGACTCACTACAAAGACACAGAGACCCTTCAAACACAAATTGTCTACATGCACTACTTTCTCTGGACCAGCATGAACTCACTGGCATATGAAGCAAGCAGGGCAACTTATTGTTGGGTTTAAGGGGGAAATGCACTCCCACCTCGCCTCCTCCCTCTTCTTCTCCACTTCCTCCATTCTTTGTCATCTCCTCCTGCATCATCAGCTGCTCAGGGGGGACCAGATCATGTGTAACCAGCGAGCTCTCCGTCAAGTCCTCATCCTCGTCTTCATCGTCTTCGTCCTCGGCCAACAGAGGATGGTTCGCCAGCGATCGTTCCCCGAGAGTCATCACCACCAGTCCACCGCCGACCAGCCCGACTCTCCCTCCTCCATCTATTCCTCCACTGCTGCACTTCAGCATCATGCCCTCCAACTTGTCCTCAGTATTCATCTTACATAGAGTAGTTCTTGAGTCTGTAACAGAGACACAGAGTTGGCTGGTGGATTTAGGCAAGCCGAATGTCATACTTCAAGCAAAACTTTGATAACATGAGAAGGTGAGAGCAAAATCAGAAACAACAAAATAGCCCTATTTAAAATGACTTATATCACTCCTGGTGGACATGGTTTAAAAACAGGCTGTTTTGGCAGAACACCGTTGTTCCCCTATTCTGTCCCCGACTCAGTGGCAGCACTTAGGGCTCTCAAAAAATAACTTCATACTGGAAAATAAACTCAGTCTTCCCACTGATGGTCTTGTTTACTTATTTCTTAGGCATAAAGATTAACTAACATTAATTTCAGTCTGTTCCAGAGCTAAAATATCCTCACTGGAGATTATGGTTCCACAAGTATTGACAATCTTTCAAATTGGCCATGCTTTCTTTTGTTTTTAAAATCTGGCAACCCAAATCCTGAAGCATAAGGTGCACGCACTCAAAGTGAACCACTGGGGAGATCAGGTTAACATCAAGATAATGTTAACATATCAATATTCAAAAATAATAATAATGTTATTGTTGTTGATATAACAATAGGTGAATGAAAATAACAATACATGTTCTCCAGAGCCAAATATAATATAAATATAGTCACAAAACAGGATTAAAAATTGAAAGAGTCACAGAGTATAAATATCTAGGTATTTACATTGATGAAAACCTCAATTTTAATGTAAATATTAAAAATCTTGCAGACAGACGCTATTTCTAAAGAGACAAATCTATATTTCCAATGTTTTGTAGGAAGAGGGTTGTGGAGGCTGTTTTTATGTCAGTCTTGGATAATGGGGACGTAATCTACAGAAACGCACCATCCTCAACCCTCAAACGCCTTGACTCCATTTATCACTCTGAGTTACAATTTATTACAGGTAACCTCTCTCACACACATCAGTTCATTCTGTACAATAAGGTTGGCTGGCCCTCTCTCCATGAAAGACGCAAAATCCATAGGAATCTTTTTTATCTATAAAGCTGTTTTAGGAAAATTACCAACCTACCTTACTGAACTTCTTCATTACCTTGACTGTTTATATCAGATTCCAGCTACTTTTGCATGTTCCCCGAGTTCGGTCAGAACTGGGACAAACTGCTTTTTGTTTCTCTGCTCCTGACTCCTGGAACAAGTTGCAGCAGCGTCTTGAATTAAATGCACTTTTACCTTTTGGACAATTTAGAATCTTAATTTTTAACCTTTCAACCCTGCTCTACAAGTGTTTTAGCTAGGTTAACCTGTGTATATTTATTGTATCATTTTAACCACCGGCCCTTCCTATTTTAGTGCTTTTATAGTCAATCCCCTACACCTCCTTTTATTTGTATTATTTTATCTGATCTTTTAATTGTTTAATATCCTATTTGATGACTTTGATACTCTTGATACATTGTTTTTTTGTTTTTTTTTAAATGTCACTGTAAATGAGGGTTGCCCCTAAATGATCTCTTGAGTATAAATAAAGGTTGATTGATTGATTGAATAATATTGCTTTTATTATTATGAATTGTGTACTTTAATCTCTCCCCCAAACACCCTCTTCACAGTAGTGTTTACTTTTATTATTTGGTCAGCTATTGAATATGTGATCTTATATTAAAAAATGTACCACACTGTGTAAAGTGATGGCAAACACTGTGAAACAACTATGAAAGTTGGCTAAATATTTTTTAGAAGGAATGTACATCTTTAAAGAGGCTTAATCCTGAAATACTTGAAGTCATTTTGTATAGATCAATGTACTTTACCAGCAGACTGGCCTTAAAAAGACGAATAGTTGTCAGTCTACGTGAGGGCTATTTTGATATTTAATAATGGAACCGAGAGGGTTGTTAGAACTCATACTATCTTTATATTTTAACTGCAGCATTGCTTTTCTAGGAGTTCATTCCAACAAGACCTAATTAGTGAACTAGCAATCCCTCGGTGTTAAAACGGTAACGCTAGCTAACGTAGCACTTGTTAGACCGTCTAGTAAACGGGGTTTGACACTACAGCTAATACACATTAACCCAGGTAGCAGTGAATATTCATTTGTCACAGGTAAATACAAACAACCGCTTGGCCCCAAATGTAAACACACTCACTGTGTCACTCAGGTTAAGTGGGTTAAGTCTTCTGCTAGCCAGCTAGCTAGCCGCGCTTGTCAAGCTGCTCCATCACATTTCAGGTGAGAGCTGAAGAAACGTGAAATACGCCTTCACAATAAAATAACACACTATTTTGTAGAATAAACTTACTATTATCATCATATTATTTTTTATCTGTATTAAATGAACTTTCCTTCTGTACATAATTTCCTAGCCATTAAAACCGCAAAACATTAAATCAAGAGCAAAAACTGCTGTTTTATTTCACTCGATGTTTTATTTTGGCGTCCACCACCGGAAGTACTCTTGTATCTGCATTAGGTTAACAGACGTCCACGGCCTGTTTCAGGCTAACATGTTAGCTACTAGCGAGTTGCTGCAAACACAGGTATGTCTCTGTTGATTTAACACTCTGTCAACACCTTGTCATCTTCATGTTGGACGTGTATCTACACATGCAGTATTGAGCCATAATGTATAGTTCCCACGAAACGACATACATTCTCCAATAAACTACTTTGGTTTGCACATTTCACCAAACTTGTCAGCATGGCTAGTTTGCTTTAGCACCCCCAGCTTCCTCAGCCACTCGGGTTAATCATAGGCCCCAATGCTATGCCTGCTGGAAAACAATATACGTCTAACTATCACACGAGTCATATGTAAGCTACTGAAGATGCATTGTTTCTTCTTACCTGCTTTGCGTCTTAAACCCGTATAGCTGTCATGATTGTTAAGCAAGACTACAGTGTAATGATGGTGTGCGGAATAATCAAATACACCATCACATTTCATGAAGGCATGATAATTCTTGTTTGTCGCCATCTAGTGGTTAAGGTTGGTGAGTGAGAAACAGTGCGCTCCTGATCACTGCTGCTGATCATTTTCTCTCATGCTTCAGTTTGGCGACCTACTTCTGCGCGACATGCAGGGGCGTCGAGGAGGGGAAAAGTGGGACTGACTACCTAGGGTCCAAGTGGGGAGGGGGGACCTTAATAGCACTGAAAAAAAAAAGTGTTTTCTACTGCGCTTTTCTTTTCTTTTGATATAACTGCAATAAGATAACTAAAATTGTCTGAATAAATAAAAAAAACATTCAGAATTCTTTTCTGGAATTTCTTTCCAGCTCTGTGAGATGCACGTCTCATGTAAGCAGCAACCTCCGGTCTAAAAATATGAGTCCAACACGGAAGTGCTAAAAACTGCAGTTCATCCAGGATCCACTTGAGTCTGGCTCCAGAAGTACCGGAAACCACATACACACAAATTTAAAAAAGCCAATCTTTACAGCAGAAATAATCATGTTTACAGCCTGGTACAAAAGACGAGTGTAGTCTGGATAGTTCATTTCTCGATCGGCACACACTGTAGGGGGGTGAATTTTTTCATAATGCAAAGATATTGAGATTACAAGTCTTCCAATGAGAGGCATAGCTGACTTGATTGACAGGAGGGAACACTGCCGGGGCGGCTGTGGCTCAGTGGGTAGAGCCGGTCTTCTATCAATCGGAAGGTTGGCGGTTTGATCCCAGCTCCGGTAGTCACATACCGAAGTGTCCTTGAGCAAGACACTGTACCTCGAATTGCTCCCTCTGTTGTTCAGAGGTGTGTGAATGTGAATGAATGAGATTAGCTAACACTGATGGTCCCTCACTAGATAGCAGCCTCTACCATCAGTGAGTGAATGGGTATGAATGGGTGAATGTCACGAGTAGTGTAACAGCGCTTTGAGTGGTCAGAAAGACTAGAAAAGCGCTATATAAGTACAAGTCCATTTACCATTTACTGTAGCTCTTGGCTAGGAGGCTCAAAGCCTGCCTCTTTACATCAGCAGCATTATGGCTACTGCCACCGATTGGCCTCAAAACAGTGCTTCAGAAACAGATGGGTGACGACGTGGATATTATACGTCCATATTTCATACAGTCTATGGTCTCATGCCTAAAGTGGGGACTAGTCATATTTTCACAGCATCAAGTGTGGCTGAATCTGATTGAAAGTAAACTGTAGGTTTTTGGAGTTTTATTTTACTTCATGAGGTTAGATTATACCAAATAATGCCCCTTTGTTGTTAATCAACAAGTCACTTGGCTTCAAATAATCTTGTTTAAAGAGGTGGACAGTCTGAAGGTCAATATTGTGCAGTTACATTTGGAGAAATTATAAAAAAATATATATAAAATTGATATGTTGCTTAGATTTGAATCAGTTAACCAGAATAGTTTTAAGCATATTTTTGCTTAATGCAAATAAACCAGTATTATAGCAGCAATGTTATATTTTGTAGGGTTGGCTGTTATGGGCCCCACTGAGATATCTTTTCAGGTGGCCCAGAATTCCTGGCGAAGCCCCTGGCTACATGATCCTAAATGATGACTTAACAGTTTTCACCTGTCATTGCGTAAAAAAATGAAGGAAAAAAAAAAGACACGAAAAAGATAAACGACAATTAATGGCTTAGCACGGTTTGTAGGCTTATTCGATTAAAAACCAATAGAGTGTCTAAATATGATTTGTAGTCATCTGATAAGAACGGAAATTAAGCACGACCCTATCAGTGGGCTCGAGGCTACACGAATAATCAGTTTTACGCAGTCATGCAGAAATTCTATAGCCTATGCTGTGCACATGTGATGGCTGTTTGTGGTTCCGGATAAAAATGGGGCTTCAGAGGAGCGACCACTGACTCATATGTGCGCTTGAAGGAAAGAACAAAAAGAACGCATAATTACAGGCAAGTTTTGGTTGTAGGTTTGCCAAAGGCTATCAAGCCCTAAAAAAGGGAAAAAAACTATCATTACAGTCATGACCTTCTTGTCACATTTAGATACTATCTCCTGCATCTATGAGCAATAGGCCTTGATGTCGGTTGCCCGTGACATATAAAACAAAAAAAATCATCTTCATTATTATGAGATTTATTATGGGATTTATATGTGACAAGATTGTTTAGATAGTCCCTTTTTGGGCAACACTGCATTCCCAAAGGAGCAATGTAAAAAAAAAAGAGCCATAGGGTTATTTTAATTAACATGATGATTTATCTATTAATTTTCGACTGATACTGGCACTGGAAAGTGGTGTTGAGGTTCGTGATGATAGCCTGCCATGCCATCACACACAAACACAGGCTCCACACGCACACACTAACCCACACTCAAACGCACACGCACCCCGCCGTGTGGAATACTAATCAACCTGTTTGCCTATAAGTGCAGCAGCTCGGCGCGCAACTTAGGACTTCTCTCCTCTGTGTCTAGAAATGTCTCCACCGGATTTCAGCTAAACCTCCACCTGCTGAATTTCATCGGCTCTTTCACCGCTGCAGTTATCCTCCCTGTCTCCCGCTGTCTCTGTCTCTCTTGATGTGCGACAGGCAGCCGGAGAGAGTGGATCTGGGGACATTCAGCCCGCTCCTGCGACGCTTCCAGCAAGGGAAGCCCCCCACGCGTTGCGCGCCTAGATCGCCGGTATAAAAATCCAGTCTTGGAGTGCGTGTGCATGTGTGTCAGGCTCTAAATGTGTGTGTTCGTGCGCGTCAAAGCCCCTGGCTCCGTCCTCAACAGTTGCTACCGGAGCGGAGGAGAGGAGCGGAGGAGAGCGAGAGAGACAGCAGACTGAGGACGGACGGACGCGGAGCCCCACGCCGCTCTGCCCGGCTCTGCTCCTGACATGCAGTCGCTCATCTCTCCGGTGACCAAGGCCATCCTAGTAGCGCTCTTCATCTTCGCAATACTCCTCATCCTCTATGTGATTCTTTGGTACATTTGTAGAGACGTGGACTGCGACCACGGCATTTGAGGATTCCGTTGAACGGGAATAACGGGGATTTCACAATGGGGCGCAGAGAGAGAGAGCCCGCGGAGCCCAGGGTCATCCCGTAAGTCTGCCCTCTTCTTTTTTCTTGTCTTTCTTACTGTGTGTATGTGATTCCAGGTTATCTGTGGATGTGTGCGTCTCTCTTTCTGTGTACACTCTTGCATTCCTGTCGTGCGTAATGTTTAATGCGCTCTGGTTAGAAGGTGATGACCGGAGTGCGTCTCCAGCGGCACCTGGTCTCCCATTGAGCCTCACTGAGCAGAGCCCCGATCTCTTTTTTGTTCAAGTTGACAGAGATCATTAGTCAATACTGGCTCATTACAAGGCTGTTGATACCGCCAGTGAATCCTCAAAGGTGAAACAATGTCACGAGGAGGATGTCGAACTGGTGGGCGCGCGTGTGTGGAAAGCGAGGAGCGCCGGTGACATTGCGGTAAACGGCGTGGGTGTCCCTTAAGGTCAACAACAACAACAGTGTTTACACCAGGTTGCCAATATTGTTTTGTCCACCCCTCTTCCTCACCTCCCCGTCTTCCTCCTCCTTTTCATCCCTTACATCTGCAGCATTAGTTCATGTTCAGTTCATCTTGGTCTCTGAGGATGCTCCCACACTCGCATTTTACATCCAACGAGATAACGGGATTATCTCTATTGGCTCCTGTGCGTCTTATTCCTAATCTGGCTTGTGCCATGTTTTGGACTCCTTATCGTGAATACCCCGTTAATGCCTTTACGCGGAGCACATTTATATTCCCCTTGACATCAGTGAGATTAACATGCTGTGCCCAATCTGAGTTTAGGAGCACGTTCTTTGATTTACTTAGACAAACACACACATAAGTGATCACACACACACACACACACACACACACACACACACACACACACACACACACACACACACACACACACACACACACACACACACACATATCTATTGGCCACGCTTAATGAAAGACTCCTCAATATTGCAGGCACGTTGGCCTCAAATGCATATGCTGTCACATGGCCCATAAAGCCATTAAACATGTGAGATGTGATTGGCATTTCTTTTTTTAATCTGGGTCCAAAGCGTTTTGTTTTCATCTCCTGACACCCTGAACAATGAACATGAATAAAATTAGCACATAATAAAATGGTTAATGTGAAGGGCACACCAAGGACATGTTGCTTTTAAGGTTTTAGTAAGCATGAGCCGGGTGAGGCGGGTGCATATTCAAACCAAGATTATCCACATCTTTATTTGTAGAAAAGAGTTTACCCATTTTTTGAAACACTCCCTTGCATATTTACAATCAAATTTTACACATCATCATTTATCACAAGGTTGGACACTTAATGGGGAAAAGGCGAGGCATGAGCGACTCCCTCATTAGATTGAACTGATTTGTGATCCCTAAATGATAATCACCCACTGCAGCTCAGATTATCCACCTTTTGCATAGAACGCCGTGTCAACATTTTCCCCGTGAACACCTCAGGGGATTTAAACAGTCAAGCAACTTCCACAACTCCCCCCAAAAGTGCAAGTTGAAGCTTAAAAATTTTAAACCGTCTTATTCTGAGCTACGGGGCGCCTCACTCTAGTACTTAAAAATCCATAAGCAGCCTAAATGCTGGATGCAGCCATGAGGAAGAAACCGCACAGCCTTCTAAAGTGTTGTGTGTACCTCTCTGCAAAGTAAAAGCGTGTCAGCTGGGATGGCAGAAGGACAACAAAATCATTCATGTCGACCATGCAAACCGTCTTTGTCCCCCCTCATCACAAATACAAACACAAACAGAGTGTAAAACAACAGTTGTGACTCCATCAGCCTCTGTAATGACCCAGAGAGAGAGAGAGAGAGAGCAACAAGGTATTTGACTTCTGCTTCTGCTGTTGGTGTCTGTCCGTTTAAACTGGTGCCCTGGTTTGTCTGTGTTTGGGCAACTTTGTGTGTCAAGGTGGAAAGGAAAGGAGGGGGGGGGGAGCTTTGTTTGAGGCGCTGTGTATGTTTGTGCAGTTCGTGAAAGGAGAAAGACTGTTTGTGTGTGTGTTTGTGTGTGCATGCGAGCGTGGGAGGGGGTTAAACACTGACATGCTCCAGAATGACAGATGAAAAAAAAAGAAGTGGAGCAGGGAAGGCTCAGCGGGACTCAGAGTAGGAGACAGGTGTATGTGTGTGAGAGAGTATATGTGTATGTGCGTTTTCTTTTGCATGCATTCATGAGCATGACTTAATTTCACAAAAGTATACAGAAAGTGTTTCTATTAAAAATCAAGCATTGGATAATTCAGTTGTGTGTGTGTGTGTGTGTGTGTGTGTGTGTGTGTGTGTGTGCGTGTGTGCGTGCGTGCGTGTGTGCGCGCGTGAGAGAGAGAGAGAGTGAGAGTGTGTGACCTAAAAAGTAAATAAAAAGTGGAAAAAACAACGACTCTAATTTCACACACATTCAGGACTGTGGAAAAATGACTAAAAAAAGATTTGCCTTCATTTTTCACCCAGTACTTCTGGAAAAAGTGTTTTTATTTGGTGGGTTTAATGTCATCTTCTCCGTCACAACCCGCCTGTGATTACTACTTCCACATATGCAACAGAGTAATATCAAATTTAATGTGGGAGTCAGACAGACACTGACGGAGGAGCTTCTTTCAGAGTGCTTAAACGTTAATACAGCTTGATAGATTCAAGTTCAATTGAGATTGAAGTCATGAAATATTTAGGAATTGAGGTAAATTATTGAAGCCCTCAGCTGTGGAGAGGGGATGTGTTAACCTGTTACGGCCTCTGAATGTTAATAAACTGAATAATAAAGCTTGTGTGCGGGAGAGCTTGTGTTGCACCCACTACTTCCAGTCAAAGAACTCTGCAGACAAAAAAAAAAAAAAACAAACCCTCGAATTCTTCTTCCCCCCTTCAATATGTCTCTCGTAAAGATATAAATAAAGTTTCCTCTCATCCAAACTATTAATGTGACTGTAAAGGTCAGGACTTTCTGTATGGGTTGCTGAGATGAGGCGTTTAAGGTCACAGTGCAGAAGCTGCATCATCAACTGATAGTGAAAAAAGCACATTTAATAATGCCAGTGTTTGGCACTCACTGAATAATTCATGTTTTTGTTTGTTTCCTTTTTCAATATGTGTCCTTGAAGTGTTGAACTGCTTCCAAAACTATTTAGCATTCTGTTGATTAATTAAGCTTTACACCGTGAAGCCTGCCATCATTTCTAGTCCCAGAACAATTGCTCATATTCAATTAGGAGTAATTTGATTTATTTAAATATCACATATATGCCTAATAAAAACATGTTTTGTTTATTGATTAAAAAAACATGAAATATATTATGATACTGTCAGGCAGAAGCCTTGTATCTCCATATGACATTATTTATTTTAGGAAAAAATGATGTTTTGGTCACCCTTAATGCCTGTCAGTGGGCATTATAAAGTTCCAGCCACTGAGAAGCATTCAAAAGAGCTTGTGACTGAATCCTGTTCAGTGTTTTATTATTTAAAAAACTGTTCCTGAAAAGCTGGAGTTTTGGAGATGTGAGGTTTCAACCCGACTGCGGAGCTGTATGAAGCAGAATGTTGCTTTTCAAGCTTTCTATTTTCTGCATCAATAGTAACAGAGTGCTCTTTTCTTGCCCAGAGGTCAAAGGTCAGGGTCAACAACATAATGGTACCACTTAAAGCCTGAGAATCAGTGTATTTCTCAAGGACTCTTCAGTAGGAGTAGAGTCTTTGTTGTACAGGGAGTCAGATATAGCTTGTAAAGCAAAGGATGGTCTCCATACCATATGTAACATGTTCTATTTAAACAGTGTAAAACACTCAACAGTGTTGAATTGATAACAGTTCTCCAACTCAGAATTTTTTTTCAAGGAACACCCATGAAATGATCAGATGTCGTTGTACAAACTAAGGATGGAATAGTTTGTTGTTACATTCTGTACTGTCGAAGACAAACGCAGACTGAGGTGAGATCGATCCTCCATCAAAAAAGCCCCATCCAAAATTTAGAACCACCGCTGCTCACTCTGCACTAAAATGTGAGGGTCCAATGAATGCAAATGTATTGACCATAGTCTGCTGTCTGCAAAGAAATGTATTGCACCAAACTGGAAAGACATAAACAGACCCAGTACCACCCATTGGTTAAATCAGATGTTGTCAACCCTCCCATTAGAAAAAATAACATACATCCAGAAAGCCAAAGAACATGTTTTTGAAAAAATGTGGCAACCCTTCATTGATTATGTCAAAAAACAATCCAACACTGCAGTCCCAAAATCCATGTAGAAATGCAGATTATTTCATTTTGTCTTGATATATGCCAACTGACCTTGATTTATTTCTTTCAAATTGAATAGCCTTGTTTGATTTAGAGAAGCTTCGTTCTATTTAAAAAAAAAAAAAAAGTATTATTTTTCTTTCTTTTTTTTGTTTAGTTGTTATTGTCTTGTTTGTCCATTTGTTAAAGACTTGAGATACAGCCATAAAGAAAGTGGAAAATGATTAATGATAAAGCTGTATTTTTGTGCTTATAAACTGAAATAAAAACACTATGGCAAAAAATATGAGGGTCCAGAATCAGCCGCTACACCCACCTCGAGACCCACAAGGACCTGAGAAGGACAGTCACACTTAACCCTGAATGGCTCCAGATTGAGATGATGATGCTACATTTCATCTAAAGGCAATACAATAACAGTAAATGAGTTAAATACTGACATTTTTTAGGTCACTGTCTGTTTGTTTCTCTGTTTCAAAGACCCTCCAGTGACTGCAGTCTTTCCTTTTATACACCAATCCTCACCTGATAGCTGTGCAGTCATTGAAGTGAATCCCATTTCATTAATTAACTTTACATTCATTGATTCAAAGCTCTGATAATCAACAGTGTTACCCGGAGGTTACATTTTTGGTGCTGTTTGTGTTTGGCTGTTAGTTTAAAACATTATCACAAATGTGTTTTTATTTCAATAAAAGCTTGCAGAGCTACGGAAATGATAAAAAAAAAAAAAAAAAGGTTTCAAATGACTACAGGAGGCGTTTAATGTACCCAGCTTGCAGAAGCATATGAAAATATTTTTGGCTGTCACCATTATAAACTGTATTTGTCCAGCTTTGTTGGAGGTATTTTCTTTCTCTTGATTCAGTTTTCACTGGAATCTAAATGATACCTTTGCTCCTTTTAATCTAGTTTGGTAACTGTGTCCCCCATACCAAGTTTGTCCACAAGAGAGCACTGACAAGTTTATTCTTCAACTGTATTAAGGTCACTATTTCACAACAATTAAATTCAGAGGTTTGTTTTCTTTCTGTAATGCATCACTGTTAAAAACCATGAACATATCCTCATCATGATTGTTCAAAAAGCAAGGTTGTCCTCTCTCTGGAATGCACACTTGTTGTGTTTTTTGGATTTACCTACCATAACTTATTCACTTTCATCAGTGCATGCCTGAGGCGCTCTGTTCCACGTCATCCCCCTTGCTTCTCTTGTCTTCTTCTGACAGCACTCTAGTTTACTCTCAAAGAAGCTGAAAGTTCCCACCAAATTTCATCATCCTCGAACCTCAGTCTCAATTCTAATCCTACCCTGAAAAACCAAGTCTGAGGTTCTTTCCCTTCACCTTTAGGGAGAGATGCTCACTCAGGGTGAGCTGACGTCACAAATATGTCCTCATTCAGAAGGTCTGAAACTCAAATTGGCTCTGAGAAAGACAGAAGCACGGAAACACTCACACACCTCAAAGCCATAAAAATAGATTGTGAGTGACTCAGCCGTTATGTAAAGTCCATCTCTGATAGGGCCGCCTGGGGCTGTTTATGTCAGTTTAGCTTGACGGCACTGGAACTGAGGTGACACGTGTCTGCTGCTGTGTCCGAGCTCCAACACACTCACTCACACACACACACATGCATAGTTTTCCCAGAGTATGCGTGCGAGCATCTCTCTCTCTCACTCTTCTTCTTTCTTACGGTCTCTAGTGTGTGTGCATGTGTGTGCATGTGTGTGTGTGTGCCCCCCGATGGACAAAGATGTGATACCGTCAGCGTAATGGACTCCCTGCAGCCTAAACAGTGAACATTATTAGCATTTCAGCGCACACTGGGAGGGAAACACCACGCTAGACATGACTCACATCCGCCTCCCCTCTGGCCAGGTGGACAGTTCAATCAATAGGGGTAAACATGAGCAAACCAAGACTCTGTTGCTGGACTCATGCGTTAGCTTACTGTTGTCTCTATTAAACATCCAATTTGCCCCACTCTATATCAACCCCTTCTCCTGTAACAGATGTGATACAGATTGTTTCATTATATATTCATCATCTTCAATGGTGTCCTATGGGAAAAACTGAACTTATTAACTATAATGGGATATTTTAATCATCTTTAATACAAATATGTTTTCCCTCCTTTATTTACCTGAGTATGAATGCAATCCTTTCTCATCCCACGATGTTGTAAATTCAGGTTCTTAGGCTTTTCTGACCTCATTACAATGACGTTCACAGGAAACACAACAGAGTGTGTTTTCAGATAACCATGGAGGCTTTAGTTTGAAAATTGTCACATTAAAAATTCTAAATTTAGGCAAAAGACTTATTTGCCACCTGATAACACACACTGTTCCAGCGTTAATCTAATGTGGCTTAAAGTGAATGTGGGTTAGTGAAGCTTGAGCCCTTTTAATGCAATAATCATATTACTGTCCAGCCACAATCAAAGAGTCGTCACATCCAGACACCTGATATCTGATTTAATTTCCTTTTCTTCCTTTAATGCATTGATACACCCAACGAAATGTGTGAGGCGTTTGTGCTGCAGCGATTATGGGCAGGTAAAGCCCAGGATGCACACACACACACAAACCTACACTACTTTAAAGTCTTGCGTGTGCTTATTGCTCAGAAGTGAGAGACAGACAGACAGAGAGAGAGAGAGAGAGAGAGAGAGAGAGAGAGAGAGAGAGGAGAGAGAGAGAGAGAAAAGAGAGAGAGAGAGAGAGAGAGAGACAGACAGAGAGAGAGACAGACAGACAGACAGAGAGAGAGAGAGAGAGAGAGAGAGAGAGAGAGAGAGAGCAGGAGATGAAAGAGTCCTCACAGTCCTGTCTCAGTGACAACAGGTTTCAGATAGAAACAGAGGCACACACGCTGACTCACAGACTGTTAAATTAAATGTGCTAAATACTCTGTGTGTTCGTGTGTGTTCGTGTGTGAATGTGTGTGTATCAGTGTGTTGAAGATATTTAATGACAGACTTAATTGGTGCAAGCAAGCACCCCTCCCACTGCTCCTCATTCTACATCTACTAATGGAAAGTCAACCACTCCCTACAGACAGTTTAGAGGAAGAGTTTTTCCTCACAGTGTGATGAATTAATAGCACAAACACATTGCATGTAAAGGACTGGTGTTCCAGCACAAGAATGCATCAACAGACACAAGAGTATGTAGCCTCGAACACAGGAAAAAGACCCAGCACTAGACTCTATTACGAGCAGGATCTTGTATTTTGCTGAAGACTTCTATAAATAAGGACTCAAAGACAATCATTCGAGCCTAAAGTGACTGATAATGTAATATTTAGAAAATAGACTGTTTAAAAACATAGACAGCCCAACAGCTCCTCAAAAGTAAAGCCAAACACTCGGAGCTCTGACTGGCAGCAGTGTGGGTCATAAATCCAGCCTTCTCCAACAGATGTGTGGAATTATAAAATCTAAATTAATGTTAATTTGTATTTGTATTTATTTATTTATTTTTAACTTTGTTCATTGATTTTCACAGAGAAAAACAATCACATCCAAAATTAGAGGTTGTTTACATTTTCCTTTTTTTGGAACAAAGAAACACACAGACGACATACGGAATACAAAACCACAAATAACGCCCCACCCCGACACATAATCCCTCCAGATTAACTAAATAGAACTCCAAAAAATGGAGAACATAAGACAAAAAGCAAGTATAATAAATATAAACAGATGAAAGCAATAATCTAAACATAGTAAGACACACCATGGTGATGCTCAGTCTAAAGACACACAGCAAGCTGAGCGATCTGTTAATTTGTATTTTCTGAATTATCTTTTTTTGTCATCAAATGTAGTTATGAGTACTTTTAATTCAATAATTGATTTCATAAAAATGGTGTAACGCCATTATTGACAGCTCTGTTGACAAATGTGGCTCCTACAGCGTTGTGCATACCTGTTGTGAAGTAGAGGAGAAACAGCGAGAGGAACTTGAGCAAACGCTGACACAAGTTATGAACTTTCCATAACCGTGAATGCTTGTATTGAACTGACACAAGAAACTGTAACAATGTAGACTGTGAAGTGTGTTTTTGAAAGCAAAAGGGGCTGGGACATCAATACCACTGCTTCACCAGCCAAACCCAACGGTCACTTGCTCCAAATGTGCAAGATGCCTTCGCCTGTACAACACAAAGGGGCACAGACACAGCATTTATTCAGTCTTCAAATGAAATACTACATATCTAACCAATTCTGCACCTGCATGGTCTATTCCTTGTCTCAAAATGCAGTTAAGGTTTTAGAGATGTCTGCCATTTTCTGAACTTCTGTCATGGATTTCTAGCCCATTAAATTTGAAGCAAAGGCAGATTAGAGTTCCTGATATGTTCTGTTAATATGGGCATCTGGAAGGAAGTTAATGTTGACTATAACTGCGTAAAGGTTAAGAAAATATTGCTATTACATGACACATAAGGAGTTCTCACTTGACATAAAAAAGTGCAAATGATATCAGGCCAAAGATTGAACCTCAAATGTTTTAATCAACATTGTTAAGTTCCATCGCCTCATGCTTAAAAAGAGCACATTTATTTCTAACTGATGGTTAAGGAATGAAAATACAATTAAAATTTCAACAGGAACAACAACACTAAGAGTTTTTGTGATATTATTTTACTGTATTATCCCTCCTGCGAGTGTTCCTGACTCGTTTTGTATCAAATGCCTGTAGGTCAAAAAGAGGGGGAATAAAAAACCAGACTAAACTAGAATCTAGGATGTTATCATACAGTGTGAAGTTGTCCACTGCAAACACAAGTGAAAAAATCTCAGGTTTCACTTTCATGTTTACAATCTGGCCTTTTGCTTCTATCCCCGCGGAGAGCCTTCGGCAGCTGCAGCTGGGGCGGCACGGCAATTACCAAATCTGTCCACGTACAGTCATCTGCCTTTTCCCACCCACGGCACCTAGTGCACATCCGGCCATCTGTGGAGGGGGGGATCTCTCTCTCAATTGCCTCCCCTGAGGCTTCTTTCCATTTTTTTGTCTTATTTAAAATCCAACTGAGAGTGTTTGTGTGTTTTCCCTTTCTGCGTAAACAGCTGAAGTGGGGTTCAAAATCTGAGCTGCTGCAGGTCAAGAAAAGCCCTTGGGGTGATTGTATGGAGTTCGGGCCCATACAAGGAATCTTGACTTCATGACCAAGATAAGGGAGTTGCTCCTCATTATCTTGTCATCAATATCACACTCAAATCTTTACTTTTTATTTTTATACTGAGCCAGCAGGTAATTGGTCAAGCTTAGCACAAAGACTGAAGACAGGGGAAGAACAACTGTGTGACTCTGAACAAAAAAACAACAAATCAGCCTCTAATTCTCACTAATTGACCCGTTTCATAGCTTACATTTTGATTTGCTGAAACCAGAGAAGCAAGGTTGTAAATATTAACAACAGCTATGGCTCTGTTCCAGTAAGCCAAGTCAGTGAGTTGGCACAATACAAGAGCTCTGAAACTGCTCCACTTCAAAGAAGTAGAGCCATTATCAATGACTGAATTCAACTGTTTCTGCTTCAACAAATCAGAATGAGCGCAATGGAAAGGGTAAATTAACACAATTAACAAGTCAGTCATCTAATTTGCACATAAACGAACTTTAAGAATAACACATTTTGCTTTTACAGGGACTTGAATGCTGAGACATTTTCTCAGCAGGGTGCAAATAATTCCAGCACACCCACCACAGTCTTGATAAGATATTATTATACTCTTATGTTTGTGACACAAAGCAGTGAGACTGTTAGCTTTTGCTCGCACAAATGGGTGTTTAGTTTTCATGTTCGGAGACAACCACGCTAGAAGTTTATCCTGTTTCTAGCCCCGCTAAGCTAATTCTAATTTAGCTTATGGACATATGATCAGGATCAATGTTGTCACAAATGTTTTGTTAAGTAAGTAAATTCCTAAAAGGTCCAGGTATTTCTTAAATGTTTACGAAGTGTGCTTTTCAGAATGTGGAATTACTGATGATTTAGAAATATATAATCAAGAAAAAAGTTACAAGTGGTGTTTCAAGAAAATTAAATCTTTCTGGGTAGTGCAGCTAGTCACAGCAAACAGATGCATTTAATTAAATCAAAAGTCCAATGTTTCTCGTCAAATCTACTTCAGAAAAGACAGAATGAGCTTATCCATGTCTACACTTTCCCACTTGTCACTCTTGTAAGGAATCCACACACTGCACATCATCAATGATGCACACAGGCAGTGACTTCCTTGCAAAACTTTCTTAAACCTGTCTTTGTCCTCATACTTACCACAGATAGACGTAGACCTTCTATTTTGACACACCAGATTTCACCCAAATATAGCAGCACACAGACGTTTGTGCCTCAGGTTGCTTAGTAAAACATTCCACTTGGGTTTGTCTCTCTTACATATGCATGCAAATATGCTGTCTCATTTTGGGACACTGCATAGCCTGCAGCTCTTGCTAAGACTTTGAGCTCTGAGTCCGAGCTTGGTTTTCTGCGTCTCGGATGAAGGAGGGGGGGGGGCCTGTTGGAGGCAAAGATGACATCGATTCACAAAGCCTGTTGCACTTTGGAGCCCAAAATTGCCCGTGTCAAACCCGGAAAATCCCCTTTCTTCACAATGTGACACTTCACCTATCATCTCCCCTGGGTGGCGGTTGATCACTCACAAAAACAAACTTAGGGGGAAAGTGTTGAGGAACAGCCTGTCAAAAGCGTCTTATTTGAAAACGGTTGGTGGCATTTTCTGCTAAAAATATCCAAAATCCTTTACCTTCTCCTCTCATGAGGGATAAATCTATGCAGAAAAGTAAAGCTTACATTTGAACTGGCAGCATACACACACATACACACACACAGAGATCCTGTGGAGCTGTTGTCAGCCTGGATTTACAAAGTTAGACAAGTGGAGCTCTGCAGCCAGCCAGTGGTTGTCATATAAAACTAGGTGACTGCTTGTTTGAGCTATTTTGATGCTGCTCACATGTTATTTGCGTCACACACCCTCCTGTCATGTCCCACTCCCTGTATGTCTCATGTGTGTACATTAGTCACGGTTTGTGTGTGTGTGTGTGTGTGTGTGTGTGTGTGTGTGTGTGTGTGTGTGTGTGTGTGTGTGTGTGTGTGTGTGTGAGAGAGAGAGAGAAAGTATGTGTGTAATGGACTGTCTCCCTGATGTCCCATCATCCCAAATAATCATCCCATAGTCATGCGTGAGATGCGATTTCCTTTAAACAATAGCAGGCCTGCCCGCCTCACTGACCCCCCAACCTCTCAGGCTGTGATGGAGCAAACACTCACTTGTGCGCACATATACACTTCCTCTTAGCCTAGCACTAATAGGGACACATGCACATTTAAATACACACTCAGCTTCCAAAGCTCAGCTTCCGTTGGAGCTGTGGAAGTGGTGATGACACAGTGTCTTCATGTCACTGCTCAGTTTTATCCGCCCTTCTAAGCAGACTTTAATGACTGGGGCCAACTGCATGTCACTGCTGCTGCTCTGAAGCCTGAGCCTGTAACTATTGGAAAGTGGACAAGACACAATCTAATACTAATGATTTCACTGCCAAGAGAAAAAGGGGAGTGATTTTGAATGGCCTAGACCAGTCTTTAAAAAGAAATGATTGTAATTTAGTTCAAATAAAGGACTTGGGGAGTTTAGTTGGCCTGCTTTTAAACCAGCGATAGTTCTGCTGTCTCTGCCCTGCAAGCCAAACAAAATCCATCACAGCTGTGAGCTTCTTTTCTGGTTAAGAAATGCTATTAAGATTTTGTTTCAACATTCTGGGGCCAAGTTAAGTTTTGGGATGTGTTTCGGTCAACTGTCAATCAAGTGCTGTGGCTTGGATTTTCTGCTGGATGATAAGATTTGTTCAAGTGGATCTCTTTCTTTGTCTGCTCAGCTACTTTGTGTCCGACTGCTCAAATAATACTTTCACACTCTTATTTTTAAACAGAATAAATGATACAATTTTCAGTGGTTGAAAAACCCAAATTAAATAGTACTACAGCAGTGTAAAAAGTGCTCTGTAACATGCAAGAGTTCGTAATTCTCCAAGCAGAACTTACATATTTTTATTTATTTTATTATTTAACTATCACTTACATACACTTTTTTAATGTAAAACTACCTCTGCACTACTCACCACTGCACTATTATCATATCATTTTTAACCTGTACATATTAATCATGCCTATTTGTTGTTCTTTTGTGTTTATAATTTATGTTATTATTATATTTATATTTATATTTTTATTTGTATGCCTTATTCTCATGCCTTTGTACAAAGAGAGTACACAGTTTACCAAGACAAATTCCTTGTGTGTTCAAGCATACCTGGCAAATAAAGCTGATTCTGATTCTAATAAGAAGGCTTTGCAAATCTAAAGTACAAGTTTTCTTATTTAAAGTCACATGAAGCATCTTAAAAGTATTTGCTTGCCAGTGAAAGAAAGGGTTTTCTGTATTTTCTACATGAATGAACATTGTTTTTGTGGTCATAGATCAAAGTGAAGAGTAACAGCAAAGATGGCCATAATGGGGCACTGGTTTGGCCTAGCAGTTCAATTGTGTTGCTCTGTGTACAGAGGCTGTTGTCCTTGAAGCCTGCAGCCAAGTTTCAACTCCAATCTGCAGCCATTTGTCGCATGTCATTCCCAACTCTCTCTCCCAGCTTCCTATCCACCGTCTTATCTCTCAATGAAGGCATAAAAGCCCATGAACAGATAAGATAAAAAAGATGATAGTATTATGGTGCAGATACAAATGGTCCAAAGCTACGTACAATTGACTCCCCTCTACAAACTCAAACTGTACATACTGCATATAATGAACTAACAAGACAGTTAGTATGCCAACAAAAACAGACTAATGCACATCCTCTCTACGTCGTATGATTTCATCAATCATGTATTTCCAGTCCGAGCAACAGTGACTAAGCTTGCACACCCATCAGGCAGAGTATAGAATTCAACAACAAAGTGAGCCTCAGGGGGCAAATCTTCAACAAATTAATAACTTTCAACTGTATGAACCTACATTTTATAGTAGAAGATACATTGTACACTTTATCTATCTTTTTCTATATATTCTTATTTCACAATATTTTTCATTCAGTGAAGGTTTGTGGGGAGCGGTGGGGTGGCGCCCTGACGTCCCTTAGGGACAAGCTGCCATTTATTAAAAGGTTAATTAAATTAAACAGTCTAAGTAGTTTCAGAAAGGGGGATTTCTCTTCTGTAGAGTCACCTAAAAAGGAACAATGTAATTCTCAGTATATAAATCTATGTTTAACAGCAACTAAACATGGATTAAATGTTCACCCCAAATCAATTTCCATTCTCACACAGCCCCCCCTGCTTCAATTGGTCTAGTGACAGCCATTAGCATTTTAACATTTTGTTATGGGAAGGTGACTCAGTGCAGCAGGTGTCCTTTCGTGGTATTTCCAAGAGACTAAAATAAACTTTCATCAGACATTAAAAGGTTGCATGACATCTTTTGTCTCGTAAAAGATCTCTCCTTGCTTCACAACCATCCATTAAACGCATTTAGGGCATTCATGTAACCACTTTCAGCATGTAACCACTTACAGCTGAGCTCTCCTATGCTCTGCTTAAAAGCAGGTGGATGAATGAATGGATGCTTTGGTAATTGAGGTCTGGCTTATATGGTTGCTCTTTGCATTTTATGTTGGCACTCATGTGATGAAACATTTCCATTTAGAAGCAGGTTGTCATTCAGAGCATGTGACAGGTCTTTTAGCATCTTTGCAAAATGTGATCACTCCAGCATAACACACTTGAGAATCCCCAAAGCATCGTGACTGAGGTGAAAGTAATGAACAGCTTTGATGAATGTGTAAGTGTATGACATTGATTGGAAGTCATGATTTGTGACATGAGGTGTCATTAAATCTGAAAGAGGGAATATTTTACTGACACTAAGATTGTCAGTGGAATAATGGGAAAGTACACATTTTTTCCCAAAATTTAAAAAAGTATATGAAAATATTAAGTGATGTCAATGTTTTTCAAATCTAGGAAATAAAAAAAGACTTACTGGATGATATTGTGTATCACATAAGATATATTTCTGTCAAACCACAGGATTCAATTTTTTCATCATTCCATCATGATTTTTTTTAGCCAAGCTGACTATAGCTCCATGACTAACCTAAGAAAAGAGCAGATTGGTATGATGGACTAAAATGATCCCTGGAGATGAAAGCCTAACATCCACCAGTCAGCCAAAGTGCATATGAAGAGCTGTAGACAGAATCTGCACTGGTCCAGACACATGTTCTTAAAACCTATCCTGGGAAATTATGGCTCAAAACTGGAGTGGTATCATGCCTCTGTTGCTTCTGTCGCCTCTGTCATGTGTGACCTCTCTGACAGGAGTTAATAAGATAGTCACTGAGCTGAGGGGAGCAATATGCTGGATCTACAGAGAACGATCATATGGAACATCAAGCAGCCAAGCAGCAGTGAAGAGCCACCTCAATCATATTCCACCTCTGCAGATAAGTGATGGCTAACTGCAAGAGATCAGTATTTTTCGAGGTCAACTAGCCACTGAGCTGTCAGGACAATTAGTCAAGAAGGCACTCTCAGAAAATGTCAAAGTATAAACTGTCTGCAGTATAAAAGATTTCAAAATAACCAGAGGTGTCAAGTAAAGAAGTACAAATACTTAAGTATACTTTTTGGGTATCTATACTTTACTGGAGTTATTATTTTTCAGCCGACTTTTTACTTCTACTTCTTACATTTTCATGCAATCATCTGTACTTTCTACTCCTTACATTTTAAAAATAGCCTCGTTACTCTTATTTCTTTTCGACTTGTTTTCATTCCAGCTTGTCATCGTTAAAAAAAAACACATTCATGTACATTTACATTCCAATAAAGGCTTTTGATAACATGTCTGGGAAGTTTGACTTTCTGCACCATTACAATACTTATAGGCAATGACTCATCATATCTTCCACTCCATGAAACATGTTAATGCTCAGTAGTGTTAATGCTCATATATATGGTTCTTTAATGTATTTGCATTGTGAGAAAATGCCTTCATTTTCAATGGGCATAAATGCAGCTGAAACAGGTGCAACCCAAATATTTCAACATTAACATATTAATATAACATTATAGTCATTATGGCCTTTAGAAAAATGTTTTATTGGGAGGTGGGGTAGTGCATTATAGGCTCCTGTGTCGCAGCCTAAGCTTTTGTCCTTAATGGCATTTTTTCCCCATTACATTACTTTTACTTTTATACATTGAAACCAGTACTTTTACACTTTTATAGAAAAGCTTGAGTTATACTTAAACTTCTACAGAAGTCTTTTTGAACCCTAGTATCTATACTTCTACTTGAGTAACAAATGTGAATACTTTTGACACCTCTGAAAATACCCCCACTTAATATCTTTCCGTTCCGTGGGAATCATTATAGGCTATTTATAGATGAGGCAAGGGAGGAAAGGAAAGGATGGATGACTTCATATTGGAACGCACCCCATAGCCGGAACTTCACTTTCTACACCGGGGGCTTCGTTTCACATGCACCGCTCACTCCGTTAGAGAACCGGGGCAGAGATGTTGTCGGCTATTCGGTCTTATCTTTTTCCCATAATAGAATTATACATTCTTGGTCTTAAAGTTCTGCTGGTTCAGCTTTTCAGCAGACCTTTTAGGCTGCCAGGTGGGTTTGACTCTCAGCTTGCTCTCTGCATAGTTACAGATTCACTGTAGACACAGCATAGATCATGTGTGAACACGGAGGTTGGTTTAATTTTGCAATATAAAACATAACATTCATCAAAATAAACTTACATGCATTTGGCATTGTTAGGTAATTAATCATGTGTCGGTGGGACGTCAATGTGATGCTAGCTTGTTCAAGTTAGCTAATGCTGGAGAGCTGCTCATAGAAACATGAGTGAAATAAAGGGATGTGTTGTTGTAAAAGAACAGCCGAAATGCACAGAATAGCTTAATGGGTCTTTCTGTTCTCAAAGCATGACCCTTCAAGCATCTGCATGTGTTACCTATTAGTGGATGTTAAAATTTCCACTTTTTATAACGGAGTTTGGTCTGGTGGGGAAGAACATGCAAGTGTCCTAACTAAAGTTTAGTCCACTTGATTGACTGACAGATTTGTACAACCTAATTAACAGAGGTGTCAAAAGTATTCACATTCATTACTCAAGTAGAAGTATAGATACTAGGGTTTAAAAAGACTTCTGGAGAAGTTGAAGTATCAACTCAAGCTTTTTACTCAAGTAGATGTGAAAAAGTGCTGGTTTCAACGACTTTAAGTATAAAAGTAAAAGTAATGTAAGGGGGAATAAATGCCATTAAGGACAAAAGCTTAGGCTACGACACAGGGGCCTATAGTGCACTATACCACCTCCCCAAAAAACACTTTTCTAAATGCCATAATGACTATAATTTTATATTAATATGTTAATGTTTAAAGCTGCTGTGAGGAACTTTTGTTTTGTATCGATTCTGGCGCCCCCTTGTGGACAAAGTGATACCTCTTATCTCTTGTCCTATACATGCAAAAGTAGTGTTTTCAACAAAAACCTCGTCCTGTTGTCGTTTAACAGTCAACTTTATCAGGCAATGTGATTATTTTTCATGAAACATTAAAATAAAGTCTGTTTCTGAAGCGAGATGTCCATCATCTGGTCTGGCACCTACCCCCTCAGGGCGGTTTCAGGCATTAAAAATGACAACAGAGAAGGTGTCAGTGTTGTTGCTGATGGTCTTGTTTGCTATTGAAGGTCATAAAGAGGCATCGGTATCATTTTCAGACTGTTTCTCAGCCAGTTCAAAACTCCTCACAGGGCCTTTAAGTATTTGGGTTGCACCTGTTTCAGCTGCATTTATGCCCATTGAAAATGAAGGCATTTTCATACAATGCAAAAACATTAAAGAACATATACAGTTGTGCTCAGAAGTATACATACCCTGGCAGAATGTTTGGTTTCTTGGGTAGTTTCTGTTGTAGAGTAAACACAGTTGTTTGATAAAAATTTTGCTTCACCCAACCACTAACCATGAGTGACAAAAAAGTTATTCTCTTATCATTCATATTATCTGAAAAATGGCCATGAAAATCACGGAAGACATGATGACTAGTTGCCTATAAGTATTGTAATGGTGCAAAAAGTCAAACGTCACAGGCATGTTATCAAAAGCCTTTATTGGAATTTCAATATACATAAATGTTTTGTTTTTTTAACGATGACAAGCCGGAAGGAAAACAAGCCGAAAAGAAATAAGAGTAACGAGGCTATTTTTAAAATGTAAGGAGTAGAAAGTTCAGATAATTGCGTGAAAATGTAAGGAGTAGAAGCAAAAAGTCAGCTGAAAAATAATTACTCCAGTAAAGTATAGATACCTCAAATTTCTACTTAAGTAAGGTAACAAAGAATTTGTACTTCTTTACTTGACACCTCTGCTAATTAATGAAATATATATTGCTGAGATGAAGGGCAGTGCAACTTCTTAGAAGAATTGATCCCCAGTTCACTCAATACTGCTCTAGCAGTTTTAATAATACAGTCATTTATTATGATCTTTAGAATATTAAGATGTTAGGCATTATTTGTCTTAGGCCTTGCAGGTGAAACAAATCGTTTAATAATAAGTTCAGCAGAATTTAGGTCAATTTATTTTATATGCACTTTAAAAGTCCCCCCATGTTATTTTCAGTGGATGTCTGCTCTTATTTGATAGTCAGTCTGGTTATATCTTAGATCTCTTTGAACTATTGTAGGAGCACTATACTGTGAAAACACAGTGAAACTAAAAGATAAAACAGCTTCTGAATACAGTAAAAGTCATTTAGTACTTGAGATATAAAGAAACATAGAAAACATTCATCAGACTTTAGCTGTCTAACAACACTGACTTCTCATGTCTCAATATTGTGAACCATCTCAAAGCAGCTTCCTCATCAAATGACATTCTTCCTGATATCTGTGTGTCCTCTTCTGCCTCTGCCAGTGATGCCGAGACAAGATGGCAAGGTTGCCATAGTGACAGGAGGAGCTAAGGGAATCGGCTATGAGGTAGTCCGCCACATGGCCAGACTGGGGGCGCATGTTATCATAGGTACAGTAGCAAGCACCACAACACTGACACACGAACCAGATCCAGGGCAACAGATGCAACCTTTTCACAGCATGACTGCACAAATATGCTACTGAGAGGTTGACTACCATCTGTTTCCAGTCAAATATACCACAACAACTTTCAACACCACAGTGGTAGAGTGCTCACCTTCACATTTGGGGTGACTTTTAAGTGAGGCCTCAACAGTGTTATATAAAATGCAACAACCAGTTAAGTATTTAAAGAACAGCACTTTAGATCAGGGGCGTCAAACTCGTTTCAGTTCAGGGGCCACATACAGCCCAAGTTGATCTGAAGTGGGCCGGACCAGTAAAATCATAAGATAATAACCTATAAATAACAACAACTCTGAATTATTCCCTTTGTTTTAGTGCAAAAAAAGTACAAGTACATTCTGAAAATGTTCACATTTAATGAACTATCTTTCTACAAAAACAGCTGTTGTATTTTTCGTCATGATGAGTCTCATAGTGGGCCAAATATTTTACTCTTTAAGCCCTGAAACCTGCTGCAAACACACCAAACACATAGGTTACCCATTCACCTGACACACAGAGTGTAATATTTACTGCAAAAGAACAGAGATCACAATAATGAAGAAGGTAAAGTTGATTATTTTGGACCCCTCAGCTCCAGCATGAACAGTGTTCTATGCAGGGGTGTAGTGCCGGTATTTGTAGTTAGTGGATCATCTTATAGTGCTCTAAAAAGTCTTTATGAATTTCAACTGGATAATGCAAACAGCAAGTAATCTATTTTCTCACTTTGAGAAAAAAAAACCCGGAGTACGTTCAGGGCGCTTTGTCGGCACTATGATTTTATGCGACCAACAGAGGACAAATCTGAAATAGTAGATACTTTTATTGAAAAATTACAGTTAATGTCTTCTCTGTAATTTTTTCACTTTGCAAAGTCGTTCCACGGGCCAGATTGGAACCTCTGGGGGGCAGGTTTTGACCAGGGGTGCAGCTCGCTTGGCTGGAAGCATAGACTGTATAAAATATGGATGTAGTATCCGTGACGTCACCCATCTGTTTCTGAAGAGCCGTTGTGAGATCAATCGTTGGCGGGAGGCATATTGCTTCTGTCAAGCCAGTGTGACGTATAGAGGCGGAGTTTGAGCCTCCTAGCCAATAGCTGCAGTGTTCCCACAGGCAGCTGTGAGCCGATCGAGAAATGAGCTAGCCAGACTACACTCGTCTTTTGTACCAGGCTGTAAACATGTTTATTTCTGCTCTAAAGATCGGCTTTTTCACATTCATGTGTATGTGACTTCCGGTACTTCCAGAGCCAGCCTCAAGCGGATCCTCGATGAACTGCAGCTTTTAACACTTCCGCATTGGATTCACATTTTTAGACCGGAGGTTGCCGCTTGGCTGGAAGTGAAGCTTCCACCAAAGCTTCTCCCCCTAGTGGCTGGCTGTAGTATAGGTCAAAAACTCCTTCTCCCCCGTTCATTTGAATGGGACTGCAGTCAAACTTCAAAAAATAAATAAACGTGGTTTGAATGTTTCTCACATCTGTATGCTGTGGTGATATGTAGTTATTATTTGACTGTTTTGTGTTCAAGGCCTCTTTTTTCTTTATTAGAGGTTATAAAACGGGGTTTTACTTCCGGGTTTGCTTTGATTGACAGCTGCCGCAGAGAGATACTCCATAGGATCTCGTGACGCTACGCTGTAGGGTGGAGCTTGTTACTGAGGCAACCACAGAAATTCTCTACAGGACAGACTCAATGCACAATGGCTGCGCACTGGAACAGGGTTTTTTGGCTTCAAAGCAATACAATGGGAAAAGGCGGAGCAACGCTGTCCATTTTATTTACAGTCTAAGGTTTTGGCCCGTGGGCCACACGTTTGACACCCCTGCTTTAGATAAATGGAGCTCAATACAATTTTGGGCAGGATTCTTTTAAATTTCTATGAAACAAAAAGTAAAGTATCACAACATAATTTAATCCCGTAGACAGGAGTTCATGTCTATAGTAGCAAACATGACAGCTAATCAAAGCATTTGCATGCAGATGTGAAACTGAAGGCAGAATTGATACTTGTTGTCCTGTCACAGATGATGATGCTTCAATCACTGCGAAACAGGCGGAGATGAGTTGGGGTATTTATGCTGCAGGAACACATGGAGAACTGAGATGAGTTGCTGGCTCTGCCAAGGACAGTTGAATGAGACGGTGTGAGTAACTAACACAATAGAAAGAGGATGAGTAAAGGCGTCTGAGAAGGGAAGTAACATTATTTGTATCATTACGACTAGATTGATAAAGAATGAATGACTTTTCAGAGATTATTTGAAATCACTGGTACTCATGACTGTCACACTGTCCAAAATAAACAAGGAAACTATTGAAATATTTCACTTAAACATTACAGCTCTTATCCACAATCACTCATGTCGACTAGAAGTCTTCTAACTTTTTTAAATGACATGATGAAGTGTGTTTGTTGGCTCTTGGCATTTGACAACAGATGCTGAAAGGGTGACTTTGATTTTCCCTTAAGCAATATGCCATGCTGTCTGTTTGGACAGCTGTTTGAAAAGTAGAAATTGAAACTTGAGAGGAGCCTCAGAGAGAAAGACTATAGAATATACAAAGTGACAATACGCTTCGATACCTATGGGGCAAAGTAATAGAAAGAGTCTGGAAATGTAACTGCTTCCTGGATGCTTGTATTTTTCTGTCAAAAAGCTATCTGAACCCTTATTATAAAGTATGATCCATCATCCATACTGGTCATGTGACAGAGACAGAAGGCCACAGATTTATTGTCTTATGATTAAAATCCTGTGTATTAATATATAGTGAATACAAAATACCCCCCAGTGCCAATCATATGGCAGGAACCCTCTGTTTCTCCTTACTTAAAAGCCTGCCACTGTCAGATTTCTTCACATAGCATCACACGGTCAACAGCAGGTGCCTCTTGATACTCGCAGATCTATCCTTAGGTTTGGAATAACATCAGAACAGTTTGCTCTCATCCTAAGAAAATCTGTGTGATCCTCTGCTGTGAGCTGACGTAGAAAAAAAAATTGGAGTGCTTGGATGTTTAAAAGGCTGTTGTAAGACTGTGTTTTAAATGCAAATTTAGGATTATGAGAGGCTTTTTGCATAAAACAAGATCTGGGATTTTTGCAGCAATTATTTATTAATGTTGTTCCCTTCAGCTAAGTCTTGGAAGGCATGCACTGTAAGCTGACTGAACCCACATTGTCCATGTACCGTGTATTTATCCGTCTTGTTCCTCCAGCCTTGAAGTGCCACTAAGTACCAACCTATCAGCATAGTGTACTACATAGTTCAGATCACTCACTCATTCTGTCTCCCATGAGCCGTGTGCTTAAATATGTTGATCCTACACCTCTGATGTCTCCTTGTCTTTCTCCAGTTCAAGGCTCCATCCATCAGTGATTAACATCATTTCACCTTCAGTTTGTTGATTCCTCTGACTGGAGGCTGTGAAGTAAACAGCTTTGAAGCATATTCATGAATCTGTGAATTATTATTAAGGAATCTGTGTTTGTGAGACAGTCTGTATTTGTCTGGCTATTGTTGTTGCAACATCATCTGATATTGATGTAGTGCTGTTTGCACATTTAAACTGTAACAGGAGAGCCTCTTGTTGTCAGAGAGTTTCATATTCTTGCCGGTGAGCCTCCAGTTTCTCTGGAGAAATAATTTTTAATCTTGATAAATGGTATGTGTTTGTGCAAGAGTTGGTGGCAAATTCTGTGTTTACCTTCACACATCCGTGGGCATGATGTGTCGAGAACTAAGAAAGCAAAAAGAGAGATATGAAATCCTAATAATTCTGTTTCTCTTTCCATTTTATGTGCATTGTTCGCTGCACTGTTTGCAGGGAGAGTTGTGTTGCATTAGCAAAAGTATAATTCTAGCTGTTACCAACTTCAAGCTTCCATCCCTAAATTAATTTATTATCACTTAAAAAAAAACAGGGTGGGTGCAACTCTATATCTTGCATTTGTTTTGGTTTCCTTTTTTTTCTCACACTTGCATCATTGTTGCTCTTGTTCAATCCTCAACCTCACAATCCACACATTTCAAATAATTACACAGAATAAAATTCACAAATCATCAGGCTCAGCCGATACAGACTTTAAAATGAAATATCAACATCATCCCTGAATGAACGTTTCTACAGATTTAACAGCTGATTACATAACCATCTTGGTATGTCCTCAAGAGAGGCACTTCAGACAGTAATTCTCAAACCCCCAATATTTTCCCCCAAATCGCAGTCCTTAAAATGTAGAAAACCCCTCCACACATTTAACTGTGTAATGTTATTCTCTTATGACACAGCCGCAGCATCGGCACAGGACAGAGCAGCCGGAGGGAGGACAGCAATAAGAGGTCTTGAATTCCAAACATTTATCAGATCTTTTATGAATAATTTGGACTGGTGCACGGTGAATAAGGGACATGGCTGCCAGACTAAAGTCAACTGTGCCTAAACTTAAGCGCACGCACAGACTTCATGGGTTTTCAGCAAAGAAACATGTCTGGTTTGGTTAGAGCAACACAACAGAGAAATAACCTTTAAATCTCTTATTTGGTCTGCAGTGTCTCCAGCAGTCAAAAGCACAACACTATCTTTGTTATTTTATTTGAGCTATTCCTTGCTCACTGACAATTCAGCTTAATAACTATTAAATAGCAATTTTTTTTATTTTTTTAAGTTATATTTTTTGGCCTTTTTGCCTTTATTCGATATGACAGCTGGAGAGAGACATGAAATATGGGGAGTAGAGAGAGGGGGAAGACATGCAGGAAGTGGTCGACTGGCCGGGAATCGAACGGGCGATCCCTGCGATGAGGACTGTAGCCTATGTGGGGCGCTTAGACCGCTAGGCCACCAGCAGCCCTTAAATAGCTAATTAATGCAAAGACTGATTTCAAGTACTCTGGCCAACTTCAACTTTTTCAAGGTCCAACTTGTTGATGAGAATTCTCGTTGATTCATATTTTCCTTTCCTCCAATTTACAGCAAAAACAAACATTTTATTTTGCTTGTCTCAAAAGGAAATTCAATGTTAATTTTCATTATCAATCATTAACTCTTTTGAAATCTTTAAAACTACACCAGGTCTCTCACTCACTTAAATAGATCTCCCCCAACTTTGAGTCAAACCCTTTCCCAATCTGTTAAATTATCTATTAAGATCAAACTCAAGTTAGATTTTCTGCATAATGCTTAAATTGTAGATTCATATTGCCATCATTGACACTCCTTTTTTAACTCATTTATAAATCAAATGAGAGAAAGAGAGAAGTTCACTGCTTCACTCTCTTCAGCTGCTTTCTCTTTAACTCCTCAATGATTTATAAATTACTTAACAAATTACACTTGGTGACTATTTTATTTTTATTTTAATATATTTTTCTGATTATACTCATCATTGTTGTCTATGTCCTGTGATTGTCTCACGTCAATCTTTTTAGTCACATGCTGAGGCTTTGTTATCAAAGTGTCCTGGCTCAACCAAAGAATTTTGTGCTAAGATTAATGAAATTATATTCTAGCATATGTCTGTGTTGTCAATGACGTGCAGGAAGTATACTCCAGTATGAAGTCTATGGTCACAGTGACACAGAGTGACAGCTGTCTCATAAGGATGAGTCATCTGAGGTTCAGAGGGTTTGGGTAGATCTCATCCATCTACGTGTTATATATCAACGGCTTGACAAAAGGGTTGGTTGGGAGTGGGACACATAGTCTTGGTCGTGTTTGTGTCCCTGACAAACACATATGTCCATCTGTATGTGTATGTCCATATGAGATCGGCACAGAAGTCAGCCAATGCTGCTCACCCGCTGGAAAACAGAGATTTTTTCGGTTGCTACATTTAATTAATTGATTAATTAATTAATTTGGTGTTTGTAGCTTCCCATTTTTTCACTCCAGAGGTTTTGTAAATTTAACTGAGTGCTCTATGTTATGTTATCTGCAGCTCCATGGAAGAAAGTGTGTGCATTTAGCATGATCTTCATTTTCCAAAATGAGTGAAACATATAGACGTGAAAAACCATCATCCTGTATCGTTACCAAACTTTAAGGGGTCTAGACTGGGTCACAAAATAAGCATTGTTTGTGCCATCTCTGTATTCAAATGTAGAAAACATCATCTGGCCTTCAGAAACCAAGCATTTTTTTACCTTCCCAGAAACTTCTGATTACATTTCAGAGCCAAAATGTGTTTAAATCTTTTGTTCAGATGATAAAAAGCTTAGCCTGAATTAGAAATTTTAATGACGTGCATTAAAGGTCCCTCAGCAGGCCCTGATGGTCAGCCTAACCCCTTATTTTCACATAAGACAATATTATCACAGCAGCAGCCCTGTGAAAATTTGTGTCAACAAAGACTGAGAAACTTTCAAACATCAGTCCACATTCAGTCGACAGTGTCTGAAGTCGTATATCCTTAACCATTACTTCTGTTTCTCTGTGAAAGAGGCACATGAGTGGTTAGATGCCATCCTGTGTGATTGGTTGTGTTGTGGTGCTTTGTTCTTTTGTCTGGAGAATTTTGCTGGAGATTAATGTTTTCAGGAAGTCCATTTTCCCTTTAATCAAAGGCTTCTCCCAGCAGCTCACAGCGACTGTCAGCTGAGCTTACCGCCATTAGCATCTCCTCAAATGTACACTCCCGTGTGGCTTAATGCAATTTCTGCTGCTCCCATTAATGTAAATGGATCAAGTTCCACTGTTAAATCCCTGCTTGTAGTCTGTAGTCATGGGTTTGGTTTCAACAAAAGTCAGTTATCAAATCATCGAGTAAAACACTTAATCCAAGGCTTGTGGTCGTAAACAGCTTTGAAAGCTACACAGGGCTTTCACATTTTACACTTTTGAACTGTACTGCTGGAATTTAGCTTGTAGGTTAGGTGCCCTGGTGAAACCTCTTTAATAATCCAAGTTCTAAGTGGTTAAACTACCATATTGGTTCCCATGACAGGCTTTTTTTGGAAAAAATAAAGCCCTTGACTGATTATTTACTTTGGTTAAATGTCACTTTCTGCCACGGACAAGACGTTTGGTTCTTGGTGTAAATCTCCATCACAGATTAGCATTCATAATATTCTACATCAAACTCACAAAGCACAACAGAGAGCTAAAGTATGGATGCTCTTTTTAAAAAAAAGAAAACATCTGGAATTAACTCCAAATGTGATTGTTATCTAAATTTACATCTTGTTGCAGACTATTTTAGGGATTTAAAGAATTTGATACGATTGGACATGCTCGCTACTTGCTGCATGATGGGACGTTCACACCAAACGCGAATAAAATAATTCACGCAAATGAATTACATATAAAATCAATGTAAAGACGCAGGTATTGGTCTGTACAGCTTCCCCAAACTCTGTGACTCTACCTACTTTTTATGGGATCAGGAATAAACAGGAGCTCACTGTGAGGAAAGTGAGGAGGTGGGATTTTCTTGTGAGTTGTGAAAAACTTTTGCTGTTTTCCAAACCGCCTACTATACTAGCAGTATGTACTGATTTGGCCAAAATTCAGTATGTAGTAAGTAGTATGTGAACAAGAGCAAAATCTGCAGTATGCCAAAACTCCCTGAATGTCTACTGATTCAGGAAATGTTCACAGTATGCATCGGACCAGTCTGCCTCACGTACTGTTTCCCACAATGCACAGCGCTAACGTTACGCTTCTTCTTTTTTCTTCTTCTTAGGTCTGTCACTTGACTCCAGCTATGGGTTGTTGTAGGAAGTTAGCTCTGCCCCCTTTAGCACAACCGGCTTCCCCCTTCAATGTCAGTGAGCTCAACCTTGTTTGATAACAACAGACTAGTGTGATAAGGGAACCGCCTTCATCACACTTCGCGTCTTGACTTCGCGTCTTGGGCACTCTTGTACACACAATTTTGACGCGCGAATAGAGCTATTAAACACAAAACATTGAAACTTAAAGCTCCACTGAAGAGTTTTTTTTATCTGGTTATAAAACAAGACCATCAACAAGAAGAGTGACTGTTTCTATAGAGTTATTTTCAATGTCAGAAATCACTGGTAGGGGGTAGTTGTCAGACCAAGTGATTAACTGTAAGCTGCTGATGTAGCCTTTTTTTCACATGTTCCATGGTAAGGCGTCTGATGCGTTTGCCTGTAAAAAGAGAGCAGAATGGGATTTCTTGTGATGAAACAGTAAATACAATAAAGTTCCTCACAGGAGCTTTAAGTAAAAAATCCACTAAAAATGTTGAGATGTTTTGATTAAGAAAAGTCAATCAGTGAAGTTCTTCAGATGTGTATTGATTGACAGAAAAAAAAGGGCAACTATTTAATATGGAAACATTTGCTTCTTCTTTGTTCCATTTAAAAGAATATTCAAGGTTAGACTGTTCAAGTGGCATCACTAGAGCACTGATGAGTTGTCTCACCTTTTACTGTGATTTTATAGTCTGTGCCGTCATTTGAGTAATTAAGAAATATAATTTGGGATAATAAGAAGCAAATAATGGTAATATAGCCACAAAAAATAGCCTCTGCCTAATGTTGATCTGGGTTGGTTGTGCTGTTTACTTTATGGCCATCAAAGTCTGAACCATTGTCTACCGCACCTGAATAAATCCTGAATAAATCACCTGGATTAAAGGCTTGTATTCCAGTATGAAACAGCAGATTTACACCAGATTGACTTTGATAAGTTTGCTGGCATTTTTCCATTATTCCTTATAAAATTAATCAACGTTAGTTAACCCTTTGTTGTTGTTTTTAGTGCGCAATCTGTAGTGTTGGCTGGATTTATTTCTGTTGTAGCTTAATACTTCCTTTATTTAATGGAAATTTCGACCACCACATGGTTCGATCTGTTTATGACTAAAGCTCATGAGAGCAAAAAAAATCCCTGTAACAGAGCCAAAGAAAGGGAAACTCAAGCAGACAGGAGTATGAGGGGGGAAGTGTGCTGTTACACATTCTAATTAGATCTGTACCACAATAAGACGTGTAATTGAGGGTGGTGAATACTGATACTGACCTATTTAAAAAACGTTCAGATTTCATGTTTTTTGGGGGAAGGCTAGAAATTGTTTTTCACAACAGGGCTAATCCACCGCAGGATCCAAACACCTCCGAGGCATCGTGCACAGAACATCAACATGTTTTCATGCCCGGTTTCCAGGGTGAAGCTGCATTTTTCATTCAGCTCACAAGCTTTAAAACTTTGAAGAAAACTCTGCTTTATTCATTCTGTGTGTATTCTGAAAAGTCAATGTCAGGGTATCCTTGGAAACAGTTGCAGCAGAACACTAGTGAGACTTCAGCTTTATAATCAAACAAATGAAATCAATACACAGAGAACGTGGTTTATGGTGTATTGTAGCCCAAGGTAAACCTTTGGGTATTTAAGCTGATCCCACAGCAGAGTGTTTAAAAAACCTCCACCTCTTCAGATAATTCATGGAGTGAGAATATTTAAAGTGAAGTGGATCTCTCTTTGCTAATGGAGCTGATGCAAATTTCAGGTGTAGTAGTAGTGAGGTGCTTGTGTTACAGAGAGTGTTTGAGCCCCAGGTTTTGAGTAAGGTAACAAAACTGCAGTTAATTCATTTTGGAAGAATTATCTTTGCAAAAAATATTGAAGATTTAGGACACACGTGCTGAATTGTGAAGATTTATTTAAAAAAGAACAAAAGAAGGCAAAAGATTAAACAAAACGTGTTTAAAAAATGTCTGTTCAAAAAATCCAAAAAGGTCCAAATGAAGATACATAAAACAGCACAGGGAGCAGGGAGGAGTGACCAAGCGGCAACCTCCAGTCTCAAACTATGAAGCCCATGCGGAAGTGTTATAAACTGCAATACATCGAGAATCCGCTTGAGGCTGGCTCCGGAAGTACCAGAAACCACATAGACACCAATTCAAAAAAGACGATCTTTGCAGCATTAATAAACATGTTTACAGCCTGGTTCAAAAAACGGCTTGGCTCTACATAGCTAATTTCTCTATCGGCACACACTGTACGGGGGGTGAATTTTTTTCCAACGCGACGGTTCATTAGATATTAAGATTATGAGTTTTTGCCCAAATAAGGACATGACTGACTTGACTCCCGGTCGGGAACGCATAGATGTTGGCTAGGAGGCTCAAACTCCTCCCCTTTACGTCACACTCTGCCTGGCTGAGTTGCACATTTCCAATATGGCTGCCTCCGTCGATTGGCTTCAAAACAGCACTCAGGAAGAGATAGGTGACGTCACGGATACTACGTCCATTATTTATACAGTCTATGGGAATAACACGAGGAAGACACAGGAAAAGACACAATGAACTGACCAAAAGAAGAGGGGATTGTTGATTGTTGTGATAGTGTATCTAGGAAATGAGGCATCAGTTTTGTGTTTGTATCAGTCACTAACATTAATATCAGGGCAAGACTATGTTTTCATTCTGCTTTTGGGACATAATATTTTGATTTAAGGGCAAGGCAACTTGTAATTCAAACAACTAATTAGCTTCTCTGTCTCCCTCTGTTTTCTAATCAGCGCCAAACTCCAATATTTTATAAAGCCACGAATAACGGGCAGTGACAGAAACAGCCTTTGATAACCAAACGCATTACTTAATTACTTTAGTCTGAAGGTGCCATAAAAATCAGCTTTATGTAACACATTTTGATGTGTGGGATTGATAAATTGGACTCAAAAGGAAATTATCTCTGTACTCTGCTACAGAGGGAGAAGAAGTCTCTGGAGGCCATATTTTGAATGAGGCTTGATGAAATTTCCTCTTTGAACTCTTCGTCTCACTGCTTTCACGTGTGATTTCAAGTCCCATGAACCAGGAAGTCCTCAGATCTATCCGGTTTACCTTAGGAAATGTAAACATCCTTTTACAGCAATAAGCCATTTTTTGCATTCAGTAAGTGGTGAGAAATGACTGACTTCTTCCCCTGGTACTAACCAAGAACAGCCAGCAGCAGGATGGAACCCTTTATTATGTGCATCTTGGTGACAAACATCCGACTAGTCATACACAAAATCTCACAATATCAGAAAACTGTTATGTATAAAGGACAAAGTATAATTCATGAGCATCTGTAAGGGTTGATATGTATTCTGTCTGTAAAAACACTTTGATAAACATGAAAGCATACAAGAATAACTCTCCATCTGTTTGTGTTTTCTGTGAAAAATCAGAAGAAAACACTGCATTTTACATCCAAATCCATCAGTCTGCTCTTTACCCAGTCTGAATAATGACAATCTGGCAGCCTCCGGCTATCTGCGCTCCCTGATCATACGGTTATAGATAGCAGAATATTAATCCCAGAGCCTATCAAACGATTGATTTTGTGACACCAGGCGTGTTTATGCAATAACACACATAACCTGTTTCACCTTTGATGAGCTGTTTATCATTAATCTCTTTGGGCTTAACAAACCAAAGCCTTTTTAAAGAGCAGATGTCGACCACATCAGATTTTAATGCCATAGAACCAGATTGTGGGACTTTTTTTCTTCTTCGTCCTGTTCATTTTGTGTCCCAAACTTTAAACACGTGGCTTTGACTTCAGTTGGTCTCACCTGGAGGTCTCGATTATACATCAATGTCTTGCTCTTTCATCCTGGTCACTTGTTAAGAATAGGGCTTTTGAGTGTCTTGATTTCCCTTTTCCACTAAACAGTTCCAGCCCTACTCTACTTGACTCGACTACTCAGTTTGGGTACCTTTTCCACCAGCCTGAGTATCGACTCACGGTGGGCGGGGTCGTCATAACACAGCTGCACGAAACTGTGTTCACGTCATTTTGAACGCAACACAAACACAACAATCACAAACAATAGAGGACATGGGGCAATGGTGTACTTGCTGCTCGGTCTGTGGCTTTTTTGTTGCAGGCCGAGCGAGAGAGGAGAAACCACAGAGAAACTTTGCGTGCAGACATTGTACATTACTGATGTTTTTTTAAAAATGGCAGGTTTGATTCCTGTGTTGGGCGTCGCGCTCATGACTCTTTGGTGACGATATTCTCTGACCAATCAGTGGCCGGCAGTCCGTCGACGTCACCTTTTAGTTAGAGATAGACCGATATGTTTTTTTCAGGGCCGATACCGATTATTAGTAGTCAAGAAGGCCGATAACCGATATTTGGAGCCGATATTCATTTGCAGTAAAAGGGAAATATTGTAGTCAAAAATGTTAATAATGCAAACTCCAACACTTAACTTCGTTTAAATACCTTTAAGCATATGTTTATTAAACAGCTTTTCAGATTTGCAACATGTTAAAGGTTTTTTTTAATCTTAGACAATAGACATCTTTGTTTTAAAATTCTAACACTAAGTGCAGAGATCAGCAGCATGTCTTATAAAGTTGAATAAAAACATTCAAAAGACTCAATGCAAAAATCACATTGTAGAAAAAGACCAAAACCATTAAGAGAAGCAACACATGAAAAAAACAATGATTGGCAGTCATTTAATCAGTAGGTTTGATCTGTGATTCTGGTCGTGGCCGGTCAGTACAGTCACAGATGTGTTTGGAGGAGTGGAGACTGCGGGAATGAATGTGTGGGTGGAGGAGGTTAGTGAGGTAGGAAGAGGTCTGATTATGGAGGTTACATTGGCCGTATGACTTGAATTGATTCGATGCAGTTAATATTACCTCCGTGTTGGCAGGAGGTTGTCAGGATCCTTCTTTCCAATGCGACTCCACACAGAGACACAGCAACACACTTCTCCCACTCCTTCACTCTTCCAGGGAGTCACTCCTAACTTTTAGAGTCCTCTTCAGACACTTGAAGAGAACTCTCTTGAACTCTCCATGAACTATGGGAGCTTTGCTAAACACTGTGCCTAAAACCAGAACCTGTGCACTGTATATCACCTTTGCTGCCTGTAACTGGAGAAGTACTAACGGATAAATGGATGTTTGTTAGGATATCACTGAAGCGTTATCTTGACATCATAAAGCTGTTACATTTGATGTTAAAACAAAGTAAATCTATTCCATCAATACGTCTTTGTGGTGTCTTGAGCCCTGTAGTTAATACACACACATCAGATTAATGTTACTGAAGGTGAGGCTTTATGAGGTGTTTGTTAAGACTTTCCTCCTCTATGTCACACTCAGTTTACCCATTTGTTCAGCTGCAGCATGATTATTTAAGCAAAGTAATTAGGTTACATTCTTCCAAAAATATTTAGTGGGCAAATTGAGACCTCCGGGCATGTTTTTAATCAGTGGCTATTTTAACGAAGAGCTTTAACCCAAAGCAGTTGTGGAGAAATGTGTGTTTAAAGAAATGCTTGTCTTAAGTGACTTTTGGATATTTGACCAGCAGATGAGTTGTATTTCTTTCTGATCATTGTGCATTTGTGTGTGTTTGTGTGACCCTCCTGACACATCAACCTGAAGAGCTCCATCCTTTACCGCAGTGCATCAAGGTAAATGATGCTGTGCCCTTGAAAAGGCCTGCGTGCTAATCCAAGATTAGTGTGTCTGTGTGTGTGCGCAGACTGAAAAATGAGAGTGGGCTCCGAGGCTGTTTGTGAAAATAGGTACGGATGAAAAGAGAGTGTGTGTGTATTCATAAATGTGTGTACGTCGCTGTCACTTTTGAGAAGCGGGACTATTTTTCTGTCAATCAGTGTTTTGTTGATTGACTCATCACTTCATGGAATATTTATCTCTGCTAATTTGTATGCAGTAATTATATACGTTTATCTCTGGCTGCATGTTTGACAGAGCGGTGTCTGTGTTTGCCTCGAAACAGTTCTCACTTGTGCCCGAGGTGTGCAGCCAAAAAGTTGTCTTTTCCTCTTTCTAGTTCTCCTCAACCTGGATGAAATCATTGTGAGGATGAAAGGATGATGGAGCATTCATAAGGACTTACAACCAGAGACACCTGTAGTGCTTGGAGAATTTAAGCAGATGTTGTGTGCCCGTCATTGTGAGATGTAGTTTTAAGCAGGGATATAAATCTTCTTCTAAATCTAATACAGTAACACCACAACATCAGCCACTACAACAAGCTGTCTAAGACTGTTAGGGATCTAGGAAGAGTCGGGGGCTCTATCATCTATTTCGTTAACCTGAAACCGACCTGCTCAGCCTAGCTACAGATTAAAAGTTGCTCCCAGACATTAGTTGTTTTGTATTTTCCTTCATTTTTTGTTTTTAATCTTATTCTGCTATGTTTGTAATTTGTTGTAAAAGATTACTCTATTTACTTCTGTATCTTTTGTCTTATGAATACTACTTAATACTAACTGTTAACACTTTTTAAAATTATTATCTGCTTGTTTGAATGCAACAGAAAGAACTCCAAACTCACTGATACAGCAAGTGTGTTTTAAATATAAACCATTGTCATCCTAATCCGAGCAGCACCAATCCAACATTTAAAAATAAGACTAAGAAAGGTGGGTTTGACCTTTGAACTGACTTACATGGGACTTCCACCAGATCCATGTCCGCTCCGTCTCCGATCCGCTGCGGTCTGGCTCCGTGCTCTCTCGTCCATCAACACCCACCTGTTGTGTTTTCGGAACGCAGCACGGAGCAGGACCGCCAGACAGCTGGAGTCATGTGACCGAGGTTTTCCCACAGCAATCACTAAATCATGGATTCTCCTCCTCCTCCTCCTGACCTGTTGACTCCAGGCCTGGCTCCGCTCTAAATTACATTTTGTTGTCATAGTTAAGTTAAATACATTCTAACGATAACACAGAGTGCTTTATTCTGAAAATTAACCGGGTATTTTGTTTTGGTGCCTGTCTTCCTGTCCCGCTCCATCTGCTCTGTGCTGAATTGATGCGTCTTGCTCCGGCGTCCGGCAAAAATAGAAGTCTTGCGTATCTGATCAGTGGCGGTTCTAGGGAGGGGCCAACAGGGGGCGGTGCCGGACACAGATCTGATGGAACCAGGCCTTTAGTCTGTTTATTTCTACATGCAGAAATTGCTCACAAGTGCAGAATCTATAGGTAACACAATTTTGGGTTTTAGATTTGATCTGGTTTCTGTTTAAAATGCAGGAAGATAGTCCTTGACGTTGTCATTGTGGAAAGTCACAAAGGTGGAATGGACTGACAGTTATGCAATCGGAATACAAATCTAATACTGACATAATCACTGTTTATGTGAACAGCAAATTGTGTGTGTCTCCAGATGAACTAGAATCTGGCCTGAACTTCTAAGTAACTCGACCAGTGTTTTCAATGTTGAGGAGACAAAACACATTACAGCACTTTTCCTTACAGTTCCATTAGCTTCTTTGTTTATACATTCATATTTACATGATGACTGGCAGCCAGCTTTGTGTCTCTTCCCCCTTCGTGTGTTTTTCTAAAATTATCACCTTTGTCTCCGAAACACTTTCCCCTGTCTAGAAAAGAGGCAGAGTTCATTTGTATGCAGACATTGTCTGTCAACACAACGTCTGTTTGTGAGTCAGACTCATTGACAGTATCCCCATATGAGGGCATCTGGAGTGGACGTGTTGTAATATTACAGTATTCAGTGTAATTCACAATCCTACTGCTTCTGAGTGAAAACGAACGCGATTTTTTATTCATGAAAAGATGTTCAAACTTTCCTCTGCTGTATTCTTAGGACTGAATTGCCAGTAACTTTACATAACTTTGCCAATCAAGTGGAAATCCTTGGTGACTCTTACACCGTGGTTATTTCTACTTCAGCTTTTGATTGGTGCTTTAGGTGATTTTTCATCAATACATGCTATTTTGAGTTCCCATCATCTCTGGTTGCCTGGACAAGCACTAAAATACACACCAGCTTTAATGTAAATCTTTCTATTTCTTAGATTGCTTGAGTCATGATGTTATTTACCAACAGGCCTACTTTTTTCCATATCTTATACATATTTGATGGTATAATAAATGCTATTTCCTAAGCACTGCTCAGCTTTTGAAACCATGTTCGCATAGAGCTCTCCCTCAAGGGCTAAATGGTTGTAAGAACTCTTTTCATTTGAAAAACCCTTCTTGGCAATATATTTTTAAGGAGATGATAGAACATCTGGGTAAAAAAAAAAGGAAAATCTACTATTTTATTCTAAGCCTCTGGGGGTTTGTCTGACATTGTATTAATCTCTCTGTGTGTCTCTTTCCCTTTCAGGTGGGAGGAATGAGAAGGAGGGTCTAGCAGCCATCAGAGAGATCTGTGAAGAGCACAAGGAGGCCAAAGGTAGCATTGCAAACATGTCGGAGGACACAGGCATAACAAACACAAACGCTTGTACGTGTGTGTACTTGTTTTTGTATGCCAGTGTTAGAAGATAAAGGGCAGAGCGGAAGCATTGTGTCCCGCAGGCTTGTTTTTACAGTCTCTCCTCAGCACACACACACATAATTGCACACTTGCAGGTAACACATATACACACTGAGACACGCAGCGCTTCCATGCTGGCTGTACAATGTCAGGGGCGTTGTTGATTCACCATGAGAGAGGAGGATACAAGGGGAAAGGAGAAGGGAGGAAGCATAGGGGAGATAAGTCAAACAAAGTGTGAAAGAGGAGGAGTAGAGGCAGACATGGAAGGAGGCAGATGGAGAGCATGACAAATGGCCATATATAGGACAATAAGAGATGCGATGGAGGTGCAGAGGTGGTGATGGAGATGGGGGGGGAGACAAATGATAGCAGCCAAGAGATTTATTACTTCATTGACTAAAGCTTACAGTGTTCTCTGTAACTCCCATGTTGAGAAATTGATTCAGCTGACCTTCACAGCACCATAAATCCAACCATGGTCTCATGACTAAGAGGCCTTATGAGTTATTCTTTACTGCAAACAGCCTTGAGTCTTCCGCACCTTGCAAGGATTGTCAGTTGCTATTTACCTCAAGGGTCATTCAGAGATTTTAAACAAAAAAAGAGAGGAAAATCTAAGACGGTTTCATTTTTATTCACAAGACAACATCTTTGCTTTTTTCTGAAAAGAAGGCAACAAAAAAATGACTAAGAAAGTAAATAAAATAGAAAGGGATGATATATCTGAGGTCAACATATTTTTAGAAAAAGCAGCTAAACATTGAGCCTGAGTTGTTCCATGCACAGATGCTGACATATATGGACTCTTAATGAGAAAAAAATGGCTTCTTCTTCCATGACTTGGTACCACCTGCTCTGCAGCAGAATTACAAAAGACATCTAACAGCACTAAGATGGACAGTGTAGAGAAGCAACTTTTTTTTTTGAACAACCTCCACGACCACTAGATGAGTGCAAGTAGTCTTTGTTACACTTCTGATAGAAGTAGATGTAGCCACTGTGACAAAGGGTTGATTATTTCATCCAGTACCCATTCACTGTCTTCACATGTTGTCGATTCTTCTATATCAGGAATTGGATGGGAAGCTCCAATGCTCATATTGTGTCATGAAGTTAACAAACCATTTAGGGATGGCTAGTGATTGATGAGTAACTTAGACAATGAATCGCAAAGATTTTGTCACATTTTTATTAGTCATTAGGAACCAACAGCTGCATCATTATACCAAACATTAGCTTTAATACAGCTAAATAAGCTAATAACACCAAACTATTAGCTAGCACAAAACTGTTAGCTCAGAATTCACACTTTTTTGAAGTGTAACACTTTAAACAGTATTGTTGGCTAAAAAAAGGGGGTTAATTGCCAGTGTTAGCTGCTGTCTAATCGCTTCCCAAATATTTTGTTTATTGTGAAATGATTGTCTCTCTATTCCAGTGTTTCTCAAATGGGGCTATGTAGGAGCACTGCAAGGGGTACATGACAAATGTTTAAAAAAAAAAAAAAAAAAAGTTGCATCACAAAAAAAAAAAAAAATCAGATTAAAAACAACTTTATCAACAGCATTTAAATTTTATTATTTATTTCAATGCAACATCAAATAGGGCACCATTTCCAAATTGAGCATACTCATTCATAAAATATATAATTTGCAAAACCGCCTGGACAGACGGCTTCCCTTGACGTCAATTGTTCAGTGAGCGATCACGTACATTTGCATGCTAATAAAAGTGCGTCCAGGAGTTTAACAGTGGACAGGTGGTTGAAATGCTTCTTGTTTGACAGAAATACATCGGTGTGCTCCCTGGGCCATCAAAGGTACTAGCTACCTCAATGTTTAATTATTTCTGAAAAATATTGCACTACAAAAGCATAGAATTTGTGTCATCTTTCATTTCAATGTTATTATGACACTGTAAAACCACATGCATACATTTATTCATGTTATTTTACCATAACCTGAACATTTTTCTCGGTCATAGAAGAGGGTACTTGGCTGAAATTGTTTTTGAAAGGGGGTACATAAGCCAAAAAAGTTTAAGAAATTCCTGCTCTATTCCACAGAGCATGTATCTTCAAAACTTGTTCAGCGGAAAAGGTCTGCCTTGTAAATGTGGTAAATCGCTTGTTCTCTTTCCAGGTTGAGTTCCTTTTTTATTACAGCCTGGAGCATGCCCTGCTTTACTATTGATTTTTCTATCAATGGGATTATAATGAACAAAAAGAGCACAAAGCTGTTACTTGAAAAAATTTGAAACTGGTTAGAGACAAACTACTTTAAATTCATTGAGATAATCAACTAGTGAGAAGTGAGGTGGTTTTGTTACCTTCATCTGTCTAATCAGACTACTGCTTACAACTGGTGCGGTGGCCCATTGCTGGCCATAAGGAAGAATGTAACTTTAAAACACTTTCATGTTTGCTCCACTTAACAGTTTCCTTCGGTCAGTCTATGATTTGAAAACCAGCCGAAACAGTTACACATGATGTCAACCACCCTGTTCTGCTATAGTATATAGCTCGGATCAGTCTTGCCAGTTCAGGGGGGCCATTGTAGAACCAAAACAGATTCAACAGTGTGTTCTTCGTTCAAACAAAAGACATTTAAAAAAGCAATTCTGCACCCTGGAAACAAACGGTACTATGAGAAATTAACAAGTTCCCTGAAAGCCTCTAAATCACAGCATGACCATGTGTAAATTACGTTTTAAAAATCCCACACAGAAAGAGACTGCCTCACGAGAGGACAGTGACTCTCAACTACCATGTCTGAATGCAGAGTCATCTTGATTGAATGATACCTGAGAGCTCAACAAGCACTCTACTGATAAATGAAGTCCGCAAAGCTATCTGCCATTACCATTTTAAGTTTCACATCCTTTTTGTAGCATCATTGTGCTAAATTTATAGAAGATAGTAGATAGTAGTCCTAACTACTAATGAGTACCTCACTTTAACTTTGATATTTTAATCTTACGTCACTGGCAATCTCCTGTACACTAAGTGCACTTTGTCCTTTTTCATAATCGCCTGTGTTTAGCACTTGAGTCTGATTGGTCATTATACCAGTTCATAGCAACAGTCTGTTTATTTCTTGATAGCAAAGCAATGCTATGAAGAACAGACCACATCAGTTGTTTTCATGTCCAACACAGATCCCTGAAAATGAATCCGACAGGTCACCAGTTGCTTGTATCTCCACACTCATTCATAAATTCATTCAACAAGTATTAAATATGTGGCTCATTTGGGCAGCAAGTTCTTCTGTTTTACATCTATTTTTTCATATCTTGAAAAGTTGTTTACAATCATGCCAAAAATTACACTTACAGTTTCATCATGATTCTGTGCAGGTTAACAGAAACTCTTCTTATTATTTATTCTAGCCATGACTGGTTTTGTTGTGTGTTTTGTTTCTCCTCTCTTTCAAAGGCACTGTCCTTCTTTTGTCTTTGAAAATGAAACTATTGTCTGGAGGAAGAAGTAGTCACCCACTGAACGGTCAAATTCAGTTTTATTGACCTAGAATGTGGAAAAAGCAAAATCCAACCCTCTGCCTGTTAATGTCAGCAGATTTCCTTGTTTCAGTGCTGCTTTTTCTTATGCCTGATTAATTACTCAGTAATAAAAGAAGATATCATCATCATATCAAATTTTACACTTAAATTAGAGGATCCCATTTAGTGAATTAAATGCATAGTTTGATTAAAGACACGTCTGAGAAGTCAAACTCCAGTGAGTAAAACACTGACCATCAGATAATAAGCCTGCTCTAACTGCATGTGTTAGTACTTCATAAGTTCTCACTGATTGAGCTGACTGCAGGTCATGTGTGAAACCGAGTGAAGCACTGCCTGATGGGAAGCAAGTCTTGGTTTTTCTTGGCTTTGCTGAGGAGAGCTGCAGAAGGCTGGCTGGCTGGCTGAGTCCCTGCTTGTGTGTAAGTGGCTGTCAGGTACAGAGACAGCGGCCGTGTAGCTGGTGTCATTGAAGTCGATTTCCCTGGACGGGGCCGTGGTGGAATTGATTACTTCTTTTGTAATTGGCAGGCGCTGAGGCATAGGGGACAAGGGGGGTGTCTGTAGCCAGATGCCTGTGCACTGAATGAGAATGTGTTGATGTGTATTTGTGTGTGCTTCGTTTTGTTTGAGTAAGACGGTAATGGATTCTCATTAGTATGGGAGGCAGGAGCTTTAAACATCTCTGTCTAACGCCCTTTGGCATCCTTCCTAGTGTTTGCACATTGTCTGTTATGAGAAATGGGAGGAAGCTCATAATATACATGTCGGCTGCAGAGGTGGTTCTCAAACTGGGGACTAGTGGAACATTTTATGGATTTCGAGTTGTTATTAATGATAAAGAAATAATTTCCCTGAAGTATATTAATACTGTATCGATTGTAGGAAATGTGTGTATGAAAGAGTGTTATGGCTCGTTTCCACCAAGCGGTCTGGTATGGATCAGTACAGTTTGGTATGGGTCGGATCGGTAACGCCTGATCCTGTTTGCATTTCCACAGCAAACCGTACCCTACTTGATGGGCGGCGTGTAAGCCGGATGCCGATAGCCGCGTCAGCTACGGTATAGCGTGACGTCATGGCAGCGCGACACAGTGTACCCCGCTAATAAATGCAACAAAAAAGAAAAACGCGAGGAAAGTCTGCACCTCCGTGGTCGACCATGGAACGCTGTTTCTTGACGCCATTTTCCAAACCAAAAAAGTTATCTTCCTAAAGTCCACTGGAGATTTAAACATGCCGGGGTTATGTGTTGTTCTTAATTACCTCTGTCGCACAGGAAGTGACGATTCTTTCGACCAATCAACGGACTGCAGTGTTTCTAGCTTAACCTTCTTGGGTTGGATTGATATGTCTGGCACCCCAACAGAAGGGGACCAAAAAGTGGGACGGTACAGCTCGGTTATTTGGGGACCTATCCCGGTTTTAGTGAATGGAAACGCCACAAAATGCGTGCCGTACCGAGACGAACTGAACTGAACCACTTGGTGGAAACGGGTCTTTGGAGTCATTTGGATGACAACAGTTTTTGACAATTATTATTTAAATCCTTTGCTCATTTGCAACAAAAGGAAAACAATGTTTGGCAAGGAGTTTTCTAAAGCCTATAAAGCAATTTTCAATTTTACCTCAATAACTTTAGACACTTCGAAATCCACCTGGAACTGAAACAAAACCCCCCCTTTATCAGCTACCATTAACTGTTTAGTTACCTTCTGGTGCAACTAGTTATCTAATGAAAACAAGCAGGGCATTCATCAGCCCCGGTTTTATACATGCCTTTCTTAATTGCTGTCAAGTGTTTCCTTCTCTGTTTCATAAGGATTCCTGTTTATCGTCCAACACTTAGACTGAGTCAGTTCTTCCCAAAAATGTTCTGCCCCCCTTTGGTTCCTCTCACACATACATGGACATATTTCAGTCAAGAGAGACGTCAGTATGAGCGAACAGTCATTTATTTTAAAAGGTTAGAAAACATGAGTGAGCAACGAAAAGTAAAGGCCAAGTACAGGATAGGATGGAGTCTAGAGACACTGGTGGTGGAGGTGGTGAAGGAAGGATGCAGGATGAGCTGGAGCTGGACACTGATCAGATGGATTGGAGGTGACTGGGGTGGAGAAGGATTGCAAAGATCGAAACTGATGCAGCGACTGAAAGCGGAAAAAGTGGAGAGCAGATTTAATTTTTTTGGCAGCAGCAGGATGATTGGTCATTAGCGGTAGAGGCTAACCTGGTTAGTTTACCCCTTGAAACAGCCATAATTAGCCAATCACCAGAACAGGAAGAGACAGATCTGGGAAGTTGATTGATGTTAAAAAAGTGATGACTCAAACATGAATGAAAGTAGTCTTCCTGCTTGAACTAACGCTTTATGAACGCACATTTATGGCTGTAACGCTAAAATCTGACATGTCCTTTGCCATCCAATGTCTGTCTTTAGAATGATGTGATACATTGTCTGCAAAGAACACAGAGATACAATTTGAGTGTGTTATCAAACTGAAAATACAGCAAGCCCCTTTAACAAAGGAAGTGCTTAAAAGCAATTCAACTTCCACATGTTTAGTGGCTGAGCAGCCCACAATTTATGGAGGTCAAGCCAAGGGACAGGTTTGACTCTTTGAAACGTGTTGCTCCACCTTTCTTCTTTCCACCAGTGTAAGGGTTGCTAAGGGGGGATGAGAAGAAGGAGGAGGGATGTTTGTTAAAAATAAAAAGACCCCTTTATGACAAGAATGTTATTCCTTGTATAAATAAAACTGCATGTATGTGGTGAGTTTGAACCCTCTTATGACCATGATTATATTCAGGCCGCCTGGATTTATTTTGATTTTATGGCTGTAGAAATGTCAAAAAATGTGCAATGAGTGAGTGCTTCTGCCCCTTTTTCCCAGATAACCTCAACCTTCAGTATCTGGCAGTTATTCAACATTATTGTGTGTTTATGACACTATAATAACAGTTAATAACGGTCATACTGCGGAAGTCCTAGGAGCTACCATAATGGCAACTATATGGACGCAAAGGTCTATTTCCCTGCTTTCTGGTGGTTTTTGAATTTTCTAGGAGTTCAGGAGTTCGGTTCAGGAGTTACAGTTTTGAGAGTACGCATGTCAAATCTAGTCGGCAGCAACGGTTTGGGAACAGGAGGGTTAATATCACAGTATATCAGAAAAAATAACATTTTTTATGTCTTTTTTTTACATAATACTGTGCAGAACCACCACAAAGTCAGCTTTTTTCAGTATGCAAATATGTCAAGGTCTCTTTGGGCCTGTTTGGTATCATGTTGTATTGTGGTGCCATCCCTAGAAAATCTCAACAATCCTGTAGAAATATGCTAATGACTGTCGACTGCATGGGCGTTAGTCAATGAGGCTTAAAGCATTTCACATTGAATCATAGGCACACACACACACACACACACACACACACACACACACACACACACACACACACACACACACACACACACACACACACACACCCTGACACACACACATTCAAATAGAGTTTTTTTTGCCACAGGCTGTGCTTTCTGTCCACTAACTTTAGTCACGGTGCGCTTGAAAGTAACACTTTTTGCCTCAAAGCATAGACCTAGATTTAACAGTGTGAAAGCAGGTTACCTTGTGTGTATGCGTGCGTGTGTTGGTGTGTGTGTGTGTTTGTATGGGTGGAGATTCACATGTATTTCTTTGCTAACTTAAAAGTCTCTCTATGACTTGTCACACAGCTTCTTCCCTCCTATGAAAACTGCCGTTTCACTCAAATTGACATTACAGACATATTCATTCAGTCCAGTTATAAAGTCACTGCATCAGACTCTTAAGTTGTAAATGTTCTGAATATTATCTGAGAAAGATTGTGTGTGTTTATTGAGTGTTTATTTGTGTAAGTGCTCTTTTATTGGTGTGTATGAGGCAGCCTTACAGCAGGCCTTTGCGCACATTCACATTACTGCCGTCTGACTTTTGACTCATGAGAGTATCATCCCTTTAATACTATAAGCTGGAGTTGACAGGGTCAACAACTTGCATCCTCTCTCCCACATCAGGTGAAGAAAAATATATGTGGGGGAAGCAAACACTGGCATAACGCCCAGACTTAATATTCTTGGATATCACTGAGTTGTTTATCAGACTGCTCAAAGTGAAAGTATTCACACAGTACTTTCTTGTCACCCTTCGAGCGGTAGTTTCAGCGGGAATAGTTCACTCATGCTGTTATATTTTTACTCTTTATTTAGATAGAGAGGGTGGTTGTGACTTTTCTTCTTGTATTTCAAACAAAACACTACAAAACTGCTCATCTAGAGTCATTTTAAGTTGGTGAGCCATATTTGATCAGTGAAATCCGGAGTTTCAAGCTGCTGTGAAAGCTCTGCCTCTAAAGCACAAAAACTGCCAAAAAACTGCCAACATGTCAAGAAGATATGAACTGTCAAATCATCACGTGATTAATTGCATCTGATATATCTGGCATTTGCGCAAGCAAGAGTGAAATTTGATGCGTTTACCAGCTCTGAATTTTGTTATCATATTTCGAGGTTGTGGCGCTTAATCAAGTCTGCTGGAGTCGTCACAATCAGGACACGAGATGCATGTTAAAGCCGTGGAAGGAAGAGGTTCATAATGAGGGAAGTAAGCAGCCTCTGTCATCTGATTCTGGTAGTCCTTTTTTTTAAGTGATCAAATTTAGAAACATTCTGAAGATGGAGCACAAGAACATGCTGCAACATGAGAGCCACAAATTGAACTTTTGCACCATGAGTTGTGAGTATAAGCCATGGGCATTAGCCGACTTACATATTAATTACCTGCTGTCCTGACAGACTGTGTTTGAATTTGTTATGATGTTCCAGGCAATCTGTGTGGCAGAGCAGCAGAGTATGTCAAAGTGAGATTTTCATGGACGTTTACTGTGGCATACTGAAGCCTCGCTGGAAGAAGAACTCCAAAGTGCTTTTTACTCCTCTAATCTAATCACAGTTGATGCTGATGACGCAGGGTTTACGTCCAAAAAATGGAACAAGGAGTTTCATTTCACCTGAGCCGTCATCCCAGTTAAAACATCAACTTGGAAAACTGTTTAATGACTCACAGTTGTAGTCCCAATTAAACATACGCAGACACAATATTGAAAAAAGCATAATGAAGTCGTCACTTTGTTTTCCCCATGACATGGCAGGATCCATTTATAGTCCCATTTACTGGTCGAAATTACAGCTGCTGCTGCATAATAGTGAAACTCTGAATCTACAAATAATAACTGTTTGAGAGTGAGACGTGAAAATGGAGTTGTTTGTGTAGCAGAGGAAATGGAAAGTGGAAAAGCAGGGTGACAGTCTTCAAGCTTCAAAGCAGAGTTAGAAATCTCCACTCTTCCATGAAACCATCCTTTTGACTTTTGCCCCCATCAAGACTTCACAAGTCATAAATGTGACATGGTGCATTCAAGTGTCTTTGTTTGGAAGTAATTCCAAAAAGCACATTGTGGCAGTTGTTTTGGAGTCAACAGAAAAAAAAGAAGTGTGGAGACACAAGAGCGAAAAAAGGCACCTTCACCTTTCAGCTACAATAGTCCTTTCTCACAGCACACATTCTGACTTGTTATGGAGGGAAACGTTCAGGTGATGCCTCTGTTCTGTCACAGTGTCCCAGTTAACCATGCCACTGTGACAGTGAGTCACCCTGCACAGTATCAGGACTCTTACACTGAAGCAAGTAAATAGGACTCACAAATCACTCTTTTATTGTTTTGCCAATGCTTTTCATACAGTGCCTTTTTTTAAGTATCTGCCAATGTGGTGGAAGTGAAGCGCTGCAGTCAGCTTAAGTAAGGGATAATGTGAAATAGAATGGGTGGTTTCTTGGTAGCTAAATGCAACTTAGACATACACTCACCAGCTCTGGTGTTTGACTCTGCAACGGTCATTTCTTTGTCCATTACATCCCCTGGGATGGCACCAGTTCAACCGTTTCAAGTATCAATCAATCAATCAATCTTTATTTGTATAGCGCGCAAAACCACAGCAAACGTTATCTCATGGCGCTTTTACAAAAATAGGAGGTCTAGACCACTCTATGTTAACTTATGAACAGAGACCCAACTTCAAGACAGGGTAAGACTCCGTTTGACCCCACCTTAATCCATCATAAGCATTGCACATCACATTATTTAGCTAGTTAAAGTGGCGAGGAAAAACTTCCTTTTAACAGGCAGAAACATCAGGCAGAACCAGACTCATGTTAGACAGCCATCATGCCTCGACCGAGTTGGGTCTTGAAAGACTCCACTAACTTTTAATTAGAAATCCAAAGTTTTGTTTTTATCTGCACTTCATAATTTGATTAAACCAACATGCAATTAAAGTTATCAATGTGAAAAATTTGACTTTTTCGAGAAACTCAAATGGGTCCTTGGGTGCAGAGCCGTGTGTCTTCTTCAAAGGCAGTTCCTGTTGTTACCTTGGGATAATTCCTGAAGAACAACAATAAAGTGAGTGTGTTTTGCTATTGAGCCACAGACGTCGCGCTCCATAGAGCATCCTGGGTCTTAATAGAGGGCTGGCAGCAACAGGGCTGTACCCGATCGATGGCATTTCATTCTCAGTGGGCTCCTTGATACGACTGACCTATCTGAAAGAACCCAGCCCCAAGGGATATTCAAGAGGACAGGAGTGGACTGACAGGCTTGACATCCACATGTGCACACGCATTCAGACACACACAATTAGAAATATTGATAAAAAAACTTTTCTCTTCTTCATTCTTTCCTTTACCGTCTCTTCCTCTCTCTCTGTCTGTCTTGCACACACATACATGCACACATACAGTCACCAGGAGGTGAGTGGCAATGGCTTTGAGATAAGGCTGCTATCAGACCTTAATCTTGGATGGCTGCACTCTCATCTGTCATGGCGGCCTTTTTCCCTATCAGCTCCATCAAGCTTCCTCCCATCTGCTGCTGTTTCAGTCCTCGTCCTTTCTTTGTCCACCAGATTTGACCCTCTACAGGCTTTACAGGAGTCATAAGAGGGTCAATATACCATTCTCTTGACATTTTACTTATTTCTGTATGGTTTACACTTTTTTAATGCTTTAAATCCAAAAACGATTTTTAAAAAGGCAAAAAACATTCAGAACCATCAGCAAAACAAGAAATGTCATCAAGCAAATCTACTTCATAGTGTTATATTTGTTTGTTTTATTCTGCTTACATTTTCTCACAGGGAATTGGTCAAATTGTTCCTATCGGAAGGTGCAAAATCATTCCATGGGGTCATACAATTTTACTTAGAAATGAATAAAACATTTCAATCAGGACATATGGTATTTTTTATTCCAAGAGTGTGTTTGCCCTTTGGTGAAGTGAGAGGAAAGCACGTTAAACCTTGCACAGGGCATGCAGAGGAGGATGTATGGCGAAGTAGCAATTTAGCCTTTCTGTAAGAGATGGGATTTCAATTTGCTGTTTAAGATTAGGAGTGACTCTGCAGTCCTGCGGTTTGGGAAAGTCATTCCACCAAAGGAGAGCCTGTTGGGGAAAGAAGAGATGAACATCTTTACTTTTATTTATTACAAAAGTAAATGAAGGAGAAAAGAGGAAGAGACAGGGAAGGACTAAAAACAAAGTCAAATAGTACTTATCTTCAGAGCTGGCAAGAGAATATCAAATAGGTAAAGTAGATGTTTCAAAATTGACATTTTCTTTGCAAAACTTTGCCATTAACTGACAAAGTTTCCAGTGTCTTGTTCTAAACAAACACTCATATTCTTGAGTAGGTTAAAGGTCTCAAAACCTTGATTTGATTTATTTTGTTTTGTTTTCGTCCTGTATTGACATCATCTGTATTTTAAATCAGTTAGTCAAGGCCGTGGACCAAAAGAACTCAGTGTGTTATTACAAATCAAGATGCGTGACTTCAGTCGACTGAATGATCAAACTTTATCACCCTCGCTCATTGGCGCCAAAAACTCTAGTCATTTAAATAAATGATAAATACTTTTATTATTGTAAGCCTATAATGACAGCCATTTATGTGTTGTGTCTCAGCAGCCATGCGCCACAAGCCAGAGCTGTACCTCACTTAATGGCTATTGCCATATTGCTATAATGCTACCACCTGGATGTAAACAAGCACAAGTGACAGATGGCATCTCATAGTGCGGCAGGGGTTTGGCAGTATTTTGATCTGGAAAATCGTGACAGGTAGGTGGTATCAAATTAAAAACAAAAACGACATGTAACAATTCGACTTGGGCAATGAGTAACCAGCAGAGGCCTGTGGTCCTTAACCTACCAGAAGGACTGAAGGACGGTGGTGCTAGATCTGCTAATGTTAGCCACATTCGGCAAACCAAATTGACATTATTTACACACTGGCACTGTGGTCCTGTCTTTCGCGGTGGCAAATAAATTGTGCTCAATTTTGACTTTCTGACATTTTAGCTCTCTCTTGGGTAATAGCAAGAGATAAGGCAACAGAGTGGGAAACAAGTAATGTCTCCACTGATGTTAACATTCCAATTTTGCATTTTGCCTGGATAAAAGACATTTTTTTGCTTCTTTAAGATACATTTAAATGTAATTACAAAGGGGATTTAACTGTTTATCTGGTCAAAGCGCAGTTCTTATGTGTTTTTAGAGCTTCTTGGATAGCGACAGGGTCAATTTAACTTTTTAACGTTTGTCAAAAAGGTTCTCTGTTGTCTCTTAAGCTGGAACATCTGCCCTGATGTTCTTAAAGTTGCTGTCATTCTAAGCAAGTTCTCAGTGCTGCCTTTTTATTTTGAAATGAAAGTTTGAACTTAGAAAGTATTACATAAGGGAAAGTTGTCATAGAGTTCTGAGTAATCCTTTATCATTTATTGGAAATTTTAAAGGGGAAGTTTCTGATACCTCTGCAGGTATTAAAATGATGGTGCTTCTTAAACACTAACTCTCTTCATACTTAGTAGATGTCCTACGAGGCGTATAGCTGTCAAGGTTTTAAAGTATACTTAGCGTTAAGAGTCCAAATGCTCCTATCCAGGATGCATATTTTCACACCTCAACACACAGTTACTTTCATGCTCTGATGATACCAGCTTCTGGGCAGTGCTTCCTTACCTGCGTCTGTTCATACATTACACCTGATAGAACAGTGTGTTAAGCTTTTGATGGAGCTCAGGAATAAGCATTAGGTTTGATATAATGTGCTTGAGCAACAGAAGCGAAGAGCTGACTGTATTGTAGTGTAAGAATCCACCGAGCCCGCTGTAAGAGATGATTAATACACTCTTTGATGTCTAACCACCAAAACAGCTCCAAGAAATAATCCTTTTACAATGGCTCTGATGTGTGTGTGTGTCTCTCTGTGTTTTTGTGTGTGTTTTCAGTGGAGTTCATGAAACTGGACCTGGCCTCTTTGCAGTCCGTCCGTCAATTTGTCCAGCGCTTCAGGGAGCAGGACCTGCAGCTAAACATTCTGGTCAATAATGGTGAGTGACGGAAATGTATTTGAATGTGGCATGAAATGTGCAAATCCTCAGCACAAGAGTTTCGATGCAGTATTTACTGCTGAGAAGTCATTTCCAAACATTACACATTTGTTTTACATGTGCTTTATCAGGCTGGTTCATATGTTGTTCCTAAATGTGTTCTGCTGGACTACTTTGAAAGATAATGCCATTTAAAACACTACAAATAACATATGCATGGGTGGTATTTAAATATGTTTTCATATACAACATAAACATCCTGGATCTGTCTCCTTAAAAAGTGACAATGTCCTTTTTCGATTCTATATTTACAGGAACACCTAAAATATGGAGCATGTAAAAAGAGTTGTGTTGTGCCATTATGCACGGTACACGTTTGTGTGCACTAGGTAAGGAGGGTGCCAGCTCTATCTCATTTTGAGCTACAACAAACCTTGATAGTAAACAGTTTAAAGAGGAACTTTGCCTCAATTTAAACAAAGTATTTCATTTAAAATGACATCCTCTACATGACTGAAGTTGTCCTTTAAATGTTTTTTATGAATTGACCATAAACAACATACATAATGAACTGTGCAGCACATTGCAGTCACATTACTGTTTGAGGAAAGTTCATGGCCATTTTTTCTTTATCCAGTAGGGGAGAACCGGGTTGGTTGTCACACTTTTTACTGTTTTAATGATTGCTCATTATCAAAACATCTTTCAATAGTCATTCCTACAGTAAATTGAAGCTTAAGGTGTTGGCTTGAAATGTGTATCCCTCTCATTTTCCAACTCATTGTAACAAAGAGGCAATTAATTATCAAAGACACTCTGACACATTGTGACAACCAACCCCATCACGGGGATGGTTGTCACACACTATGGGGTTGGTTGTCACAATGGTATTTTAATGGGAAAAATCTTTTAAAAAAGGCAAGAAGGCAGAACTAAATAGTGATAGGCCTACATAGCTTAATGAATTTTAACATAACATGAGCAAGGAACATGAACAGGAAACACATCTTTAGGCCAGCCTATATAACAACATAAAGAACCAAACAAACAGGCCGAATAATAATGGCCTACTCAACTAGGCTACATGCAGTCATTGTCTGAGTTACAGTGATGGAAAATGTAGGGTCTGCACACTCCAACTAATTTCACCATGCATGTTTTTGCCAACATGGTTGTTACATGTGACAACCAACCCCAAAGAGAATGTGACGACCAACCCCAACTGGAATTTTTTGCTAGCATCAAGGCTAACAACCATCTAACAACTGTTTAGCTAGCTAATACAAATCTAAACTATAGCTTTCCCCTCACACTTTGTAAGGCTAACACTTGTTTTGTTATAAACCCATCGTTTAAAAGCCTAGAAGAAAAATACTGAAGAGCTGAATATTTACAGTTTGACATGAAAAACACAAAAAGTCGTCTCACCCCAAGTGCAGCTGTCTTACTCCAGAGAAGACTATGTAGGTGAGCTCTGATCCTAATCCTGGAAATGTCCATACCCCAATTTGAGAGACAGTGCCCTCTGGTGGCGAGATATAACGAGTGTGCCAACCAACCCGTGTGACAACCAACCCAGTTCTCCCCTATGTTCCATTTTTTTTAGTTATGGACGGACATTGTTTGTTAAACATGTATTCGAATCGAATTAGTGTTTTCTTTGTGTGCTTTAAATACTTGTGTACATGTGTATTTGTGTGTCAAGCGGGTGTCATGCTGGTTCCTGAGGGCCGGACTGAGGATGGATTTGAGCAGCACTTTGGTGTGAACTACCTGGGCCACTTCTTGTTGACCTGGCTGCTTCTAGACATACTACAGAGTTCTGGAAAATGGGGTCACTTCTCTCGAGTGGTCAACATCTCCTCCTCTGCCCACTGCATCGGGGAGATCAGGCTATATGACCTAAACAGCAGGTAAGATCACAGACACAAACACAATCAGCAAATTAAATGATGCATTATAAATAAAAATCAATTCAGAAAAGGAGTTATGTGAAAAGTAATTTAATGAGATATGTTAACATTATGTCATCAATCCAATGATCAGTCAGAAAGAGAAAATATTAATTGACCTTGTAGTTCCTTATATAGTTTTTCTTTGGTAAGGAACATTACAAGCACCTTGTCTCATTTACCTGCACTTCTTCTGTGCTGGCAATGTTCTGTCTGCAGTGGGGGTCAGCTGTTGGCTCCAGCTCCCTCAGAATCATTCCAGCGAGCAGCTCTGCTGTCCACAAGCATTAGCACCTAAGATATCTTCATTTTGTTGTTACATTACTTCAGCAGTGGGCTGAGGCAAGTGTACTTGTACTACACTTTCTGGGCTTTTTCTTTATCTTCCAACTACTCAAAGCTTTTCCCAGAAACTCAAAGCAGAGGCTCCAGAGTGCCATTCTGCTCATCAGAATCAAATCTAAATATCTTTCAGTCACTGGTACATAAAAGGACACCGTGACATGTGGACTGCATGTCATCAACCTCGCCCGTTGGCACTAGAATTGCTAGTTGGTTATACAAATTATAACATTTTTTATCATTGTAGACCTGCAATCCTGGTCAAATGATGTGTCAAAGCTTCACAGCCACCTGCCACTAGACAGAGCTGTTACTCCGGTCAATAACCATTGCCATAATGACATAATGCTCTACTACCTGGATGTAAACAAGCACAGATGACAGATGGCATCTTGTAGCACAGTGCAGTTTGGCGATATTTTAACCTTGAATATGGAAATGAAGTTGTATGTAGGCTCTGTCTTGATGAACTATAACCACTCACTGAAGCAATGTATAATCAGCACAGGTGTTTGGACGTCAACTTGCAAAGAGGTACTAGCTCTGCTAATGTTAGCCACATTTGGGTAACCAATTTTTCACTGTTTACCCACAGACTTTGTGAGCCTGTGTTTTGTCTTGGTAAATAAAAAGTGCTCAGTTTTGACTGTTTTCTGAGTTCTTTCTTGCCCTTAGACTAGGGGGGTAGTTGGAATTTGTTATTTCCATTTAGAAGGCTAGAAAATTAGTTGCTTCAGAACTAGGGATGGGAATTGATAAGATTTTATCAATGTCAATGCCATTGTCGATTTTGCTTATCAATCCAATTCCTTATCAATTCTCCAAACGATTCCTGAGTATTTTTTTGAGGGGGAAAAAAAGTAGTGCTACACAGTCTTCCCAACCAAAAGGAACCATTATATATTTTCCAAAATTATGTCTGCACAAGACTGAACACGAACATATTCAACTTGAACATACTAAACAATAGGTTGACCTCATTCTCGGCCGCGTGAGTCCTGATGTGGACCCTCGAGCCTGGATGAAAAGACTTTGAATTTGGAGAGGAAAAGCGCTTTTCCTCAGGGGGTCATCGCGGATGTATTTTACCCGCTCTCGGTGCCTCATTTTCAGCCGCGTGAGTCCGGACGTGGCCCCCTGAGCCTGAGGGAAAGCTTCCTGACTCCAAACAGGGAGAGGTAGGCGGGGTTTCACCTAACCGATGCGAACATGTTCACATGAACCCTTCTCCACTTCGGCCTGACGTGAACCCCAAGCTTTGAGGCTGAGTCTACAAATGCTTCAGCATATTTGAGGTATATGCACCTTCAGGAGTTCTGCGTCTCAGGGTGTGTGACGTAATGCAACGTACCACGACGTGACGTGAAGTGACGTCATGCTGGGAAATTAATCGTTAAGAAGAATCGATAACATTTGAGGGATCCGGTTTTCGATTCCCACCCCTATTCAGAACATAGCTAGTAACATTGTTACATGAGAGTTAAATTCAAGTCCTGTTTTACAGCTGTGTTTCTGTGGGACAAGCTTTACTCATTCAATTGGTATAATAATGGATGCTTGCACTGACAATTCCAACAATAATAGACAGATATGATCAAACGTTTTTATGACATGAAAAAATTGAAACCACTTCAGTGTAAAAATAATAATCTGAGAGGCACAAACACACATATTTGCAAACAGCAGCTATTGAAATGATAAAAAAAAAGAGATCAGTAGCACAGATCGTAACGGAACAGTTAGTTCTGAGCTGTGGATCATTTTTGTAAATAACTGGCACAGCAGATTTCCACGGGCCTAGTTTCAGATGCTTTAGTTCACACTGGGTCCCTTTTTGCCAAATGTGATCATTGAGCCTGGAGATTCAGAAAGGTGTTTTATTTTTAACCAAAAAGAAACAAAACGTGTTCTTGTTTTGCAGGACATGATGCTTCACCAATATAAGATTTTACCAAATGTGCCAGCAAACAATCAGAAAAACATTGAAAACTGCTTTTTCTTTCTAACCTTGTTTCATTTAAACTGAGACACATTTCATTTTTGTAACATCCAAGTCTGACAGCGTCTGTCTCATCTCTCTCTCTCTCTCTCTCTCTCTCACTCTCTCTCTCTCTCTCTCTCTCTCTCTCTCTCTCTCTTTCTTCAGCCAGTGTTACTCAGCCCATGCTGCTTATTGTCAAAGTAAGCTGGCACAGCTGTTATTTAGTTCCCACCTCCACCAGGAGCTGCAACGTGAAGGATTCCCACTGAGTTCATGTGCTGTGGATCCAGGCATCGTGGATACGGCTCTCTATCGCCACCTCTGGACGCCCCTCCTCTTGGCACACAAAACACTGGCTCACCTTCTTTTCCGGGTAAAACACTCTCCTGACTTTCATCTGCTTTTCTCAAACAGAGACTAAATTGATTTCTCTCATCCAGCAAGAGTGAAGGGAGATATGAAAGAATATTGAATGAGATTTAATATTCCTTTTCATGAGAATTTTCTGCACCGTATTACATTATGAGGGGAATTCCTGTAGGGTGCATGATGAACCTTTTAATGTGGCTGAGAGGCTGATAAAGTTTATAGATTTTTATACTCCATTGTTTTGCTCCAAAGCTGCTCTGATTGAATCACTTTGTGGTTTGAGGAACATTGAAAGGACACCAAAGCCTTCAAATTCTTCCACAGATCCTCCAAATAGTAGTTAATTCTGCTGTTGTCCTTGTTAAGTTCTGTCAGCTGGAATATAAACCCCTTGAGGGTAAAATGAAGTAGCTAAGTGGATTTTCTCAAGGTCTAAGAGATTTACAAACCAATTTTTGTTGTAAGAAAACAACAGATCTACACTCTAAATCCTTTGCATTGATAAAGCACTTATCAAATGCTTTTACTCTTAGGAACTAAAGACCTCATTTTAAACGTTACAACTGATCCAAGCTTAAGTCTCCCTCAGTCAGTCAAGTTAAGCATCACCTATAAACTCCTCCTCTTCACCTACAAACCCCTGCATGCCCTTGCACCCCAATACCTGGCTGACATCCTCCACCCCATCCCGGAACCTAAGGTCTTCGGACCTGGGTCTCCTCTCCATCCCCCCGACTAAGCTGCAGACTTTTGGGGACAGAGCATTCAGTGTGGCAGCCTCCACACTGTGGAACTCACTCCCTCCTGACATCTGCAGCGCCCCAACCCTGTACACTTTTAAGAAAGCAGTCAAAACACACCTTTTCCTCAAGGCCTTTCCCCATTGTCCCCACCTACCCCCAGACCCTCTACCTGACCCTGTGAAGCGACCTTGGGTTTCTTGAAAGGCGCTATATAAATATCAGTTATTAAACTGTGAGATCTCTGTAGCAAACGTGTCAAATAAACTATGGTTGTAGTCAGGTTCTTTCATTATAATAAACAACAAAGCTAGCTAGGGTTGTCAAAAGTATTGGCACTATTGAAACTATGATACTGAATTGATACCACAGGTTTAAAACAATTTGTTGGCATTCATTTTTACATTTGATATAATGCAAAATTTGGCTGCACAGTATTGGAAAAAATACATTAGAATATATATTTTTTCTGCAATGTGTACAAACAACAACAACAAGAAGAAGCAGCATGGCATGTGTGGTTCATTGGCTTGACATGCATGTCCTGCGATGCAGCTATTACATTCAGTATGCCTATCACAGTGGCTACAAAGACATACTGTGCAGTCCAAACCGAAAGACAAGAAACTTCAAAAAGCAGACCTCGATTCAGCAACCTAGAGAAAATATAAAAAGCCACTCTGGACAGATAGCTGAATCAAAGAAATAGAACATTATTTCTCATTGATCAGCAGAGGTTAAGTTCAATAGAACCCAGAAACATTCAAACATCCCTGCAGGAAGGTGCTGTGGTGTGTAAGTATGTAGCCAGGGAGCCTTGATGTGTGTGCTGCTCTGCTCACACTCAGTCACACCTGCAGCTCTTCTACAGCAGACTGTTCTCATTCACAGGTTGCAAATACTGACATTTGTCTCTTCCCTGTGGCCTCTCATTCAGACACACTGGGTACCCTTTAGCGCATGTAGACAGAAACAGATCAGAGGGAAGAGACAGTGATGTCACCTGGTGGCTAAGTTTTCCTATAGTAGAAACCTGAGGACTGTTGGCTGGAGGCTCCACACTGCTGTACAATGATTAAGGCCCAGAAATCTACAAAACACTGTAAAATAACCCCAAAACCAAAAATACAGGCAAGACAAAAGAAGACGGAATTGCTGCAGACAGAAATCCCCATACTCATAATGCTCTCCAGTACTGTTACCAATATTGTAAAATGCCATTTGTTTTCTTCTTTGAACCCATACCATGTGTAAGTTTGTAAAAAAGTAAAATTACTAAATTTTCTGAAAGAGATAATGAGTAAACAGAACAGACTGTATACTAAAATTGACAGCATGTGTTCACTGACTGTGAAGCCAAAAGATTTAGAGCTTCTCCTGCTGACTGGCTGCAGTATAAGTCCGCCTCCCTCATATTAAAGCTGGGGTTGGTAGTCAGATTTAGATACACTTTTTGTTATACCGGTTAAAATGATTTTTATGTCCCGATGGCAATCAATACATAATATGTTCTTTAAAAAGAGTGAAAAAAGCCACTATCTACAGCCGGAGGAAAACCTGAGAAAACACCAACCAATCCCCGCCTTTAGGGTCCAATTTATTAAACCAATCAAATCCTGTCCTGCCGTTCTGCCCACTTCCTGCGCGTACATTTCCACGGTGTGTACTCCTCGACACTGCCTCTATTTACTGCCCCTCTCGCTCGACCTCGGTCCTGTCCCCTCTGACCCGATGAGGTGCTTTGCTCAGGACTGTAGTCCGGATCAGAGTCTAAAAAGCTCTCACCACCTGGGCTCTGACAAGCAAAAGAATTAATGACATTTAGTAAGTCCTACAGAAATTTATATTGTAGTGTCCGTCCGGATGCTGTAGGGATGACGAGCCGATTTGTGAACACGTTGATCTTTAATAACCGGTCACCGTTTAACAAACAGTAGAGCTGTTACATTATTAAATGTATTATAACTTTTCTCCTGAAATTGTGTCACCGGTACAACTGGATAATGCTAGCATGACAGTTGTGAGTACTAACAATAGCCATGTTTGTTTGTGTTTTTAACTTTCACTATGATCATGTTTTGGTGAGGACTGGTTTTGAATCAGTCACGATCATATGGTCGCGAGGGCATCATTTTGGAGGAGCTCGGAGGGGAGGGGGGAAGGGGTTAGACGGAGTCCTGAGGAAATGCTACATTCAAACTCATGCTAGTTTTCTGTGACTACCAACCCTAGCTTTAACAGATGGAACATTGGTCAAACGAAAAAATTAAAATACTCATTAAATGCATTTTCATGGTTTCTTTCATTATAGTTCCTATCATGCTTATTAATGACCGACTGAAAAAAATAATAATGATGATTGACCGCTCTGATGACAAATGTGGGCGCCTGCACTGTTCTGTACCAGCTTAGCAGAGTAGAGAAGAGATGGGGAGAGAAAGCCTAACAAACACTAACACAAGAGCCATTCAACTTTCCGTAACCATGAGTGTCTGCCTCAGACCTACACAAGAATCCGTTCTGCTGCAGACTGCACTCACTTGAGGGTTTCTCAATGTTTAATCAGGAAGTCAAATGCATATTTTGATAAGCGGGGGAGAAAGTGACGTCAGTCGCACGGGTCTACCAGCCAGGTCGCTTTCACACATGCCTTGGCTGCACCAACACAACATGTCAGCACCCATGGAGGCAGTCTTTTTGCTTCACATCTCACAGTCGGCAGAAATAAAGGCATGTTGTTTATTCTATGTATAGTCAATATTAAAAAAAAAAAAAAAAAAAAGTGGTATTGTATTGAAGTTCAATTTGTTGGAAACATTACATCCCCACTAGCCATTATCTTTGACATTCAAAAACAGTAACTCGGTCTGATCTCTTGGACAGGAAATGCTTCATTGTTAAGTGTTGTTCAAGCTACCACAGAGACTTGAATTAATGAACTCAATGAAGGCATTCTATTATAAACAAGACTTTATTATACAAGATAAAACACAGACACAGTTTGCAGGCACACACTCACTCACGGTCTCTCCACATGACTACATTTAAAGTGCTGTTAAAATCAAGGCAGCCTGCTCACAGTGCATTATATTTTAAACATTTCTTGCATAGCTCAAAGCGCAGGCCGCGGGCTGCTGTTAATGTCCCCGGGATTTAATGGAAGGAGACAAGTCTGCGTGTACGAATTCAAAACCGCAATTGTCACTGGCATTTGCCTCCGAGCACAACCTTTGGGATGCTTCTGCCCCACATACGTTAACACATTAATATCACAAAGTCATGCATGTAATCATTACCACGCACGCACACACACACACACACATATATGCACACACTCACACAAACATAGTAACTTTGTTTCTCTGTAGTTATGTACCTCTTTGTACATCAAGCCAAAACACTGAGGTGCATACAGAAGCAAAAAGTAGAAGATGGATGGAGAGAAATGAAGTACTTTAACACTGTAAATTACAAAACCATCATTTGTAGGAGAGTCAGAGAGGTATATAAAAACAGTTAGTATTGTAGAATAGCCTCATTATGAGTAGACTTCTCTATTATAGAACAGAAAGAATGGATCACTTTAAGGGGAATCTATGCAGGAAGAATAATTTTTGAATTTCCTAATTCTTGACTCTGATTTGGATAATATATCTATTCCATAGGCCAAAAAAAAGTGTTTTATATTACCACATATTTATTTTTGCTGTAAGGATTGTGTATTTTGAATGGGTGTGTATGTGGCTTCCGATACTTCTGGAGCCAGCCTCAAGATGACGCTGGAGAAACTGCAGTTTTTAGAACTTACGCATTGGCTTAATAGCTGGCGGTTGCCGGTTTATCTGTTCATGCTTGTAGTGAAGTTGTTTTTGTCTTGGCTCACTGTGTTCCTCATACTATTAATGCGTATATTAAACAACACTTTATTAAAGGTTTAGTGCTGGTTAGTGTAACCAAGCGGCAACCTCCGGTCTAAAAATATGAGTCCAATTCGGAAGTGTTAAAAACTGCAGTTCATCGAGGATCTGCTTGAGGCTGGCTTCGGAAGTACCAGGAGTCACATACACATAATTGGCAAAAAGATGATCTTTGCAGCAGAAATAAACATGTTTACAGCCTGGTACAAAAGACGAGTGTAGTCTGGATAGCTCATTTCTCCATCGGCACATGTTGTAGGGTGGGTGAATTTTTTTTTAACTCGTCAATTTCGAAGATATTGAGATTACGAGCCTTCCAATGAGAGGCACAGCTGCCTGCGGGAACACTGTAGCTGTTGGCTAGGAGGCTCAAAGCCAGCCTCTTTACGTCACAATAGCTCGACAGCAGCAATATGGCTGCCGCTGTCGATAGGCTTCAAAACAGAGCTTCAGAAACAGATGGGTGCTGTCACGGATCCTACATCCATATTTTATACAGTCTATGGCACTTACACATTGGCTTAATGGCCGGAGGTTGCCGCAAACACACACACACACACACACACACACACACACACACACACACACACACACACACACACACACAAATACACACACACACACACACAAACCTCAAAAATTGCCCAAGAAAAGATGATCAAAAATGTTAACTTGACCAATTGACATGGTGTTGCTTTTTCCATGTATATTTTCCAACAAATATCTGCAATTACGTCTATTTTATGTTAAGAAACTTTTTCAAAAACAAGATATTTACAGCTCCTGCACATGGCTCATGTGTCTTTTCTTGATTAAAAATCAAGAGACAGGGTCTACTCATAATAATGCTGCTGGAGGATATACAAAAAAAATAGAAGGATTCAACTGTGGACACGTCATGACCAGAACTTTTACCTGAAGTGGGCTTACAAGAAATTGAAGATCAATGGCCTTATTAGCCAGAGGTTTTCTGTACATCCGCAAAAGCAAAGTAGATAGGAGCTAGAGGTCAGAGAGTTACTTTGAAAATACAAAGTCATTATAAATCAAATAAAACAAAGAACTGAATTTGAGGCCAGCTGTGATGGATACAACCTTTTTTCTTTTCACAAAAAGCTTTCTAGGAAGTGTTTTTTTTTGTGCTAAAAACCCCTCCATGTGTGAACAGACCTTTAAACTACAGACAGCAACATGTATAATGAAGTACAAGTTGTGTTCCGTTACTCGCATTGAAAAATGTACCCCTGAGAGCATAATCATTCATTCAGAAAAACAATTAAAATTTATGTTTTGAAAAATAACACACACTTACCTAAATACACAAAGTATTCAAGTGTTGTGTTGATGCATGTAAGATGTGATCCCCTCCCTGCTCTGAAACCTGCTCCCGGTCTCATAGCTGACACTGAGATCATTGTTAAAATGCATCAACACCAACACGCACGCAAGCACGCACGCACACACACTTATGCATGCAGACGGACACACATACACACCCTGAGTCTGCTTTCCACTGACACTAACATACAGTGACATCAGCACTCCTCTGGCTTTTAAACAAGCTCACAAACACACATAAAGAAACACATACACACAAAAGCACATTTGTTTCTTGCAGTGATAACTTATTGTTGAACTTGTTATTATGCAGTCATTTCAGTTTTCCTTGATGTAGTGGGGTGTATGATGTTGGATTTATGATATGATGGTATTTTTTTCTGCAAGTTTTGGCTGATTGATAGCAGTTTGTGCACACATACACCATTCTATTTCCACCTAATTGTGGATACCATCAGGTGTTATTTGAATAAAACTGAGAGCTGCAGAAAAACTCTCAGCCTGACCCAACAGTTAAAATTGATGTATACTTTGTTTTCAGCACTGTCCATCAGATTAGCTAAGGTTAGCTTATAACAGTGTCTTACTGTCACAGTCTCCATGATCAGAGTTTTGTCATCGTTCTACCATGTTAGCAGATATGGTTATTCAGGGCTTTGATTAATATTTATTTAAAAGTCTTTGTTGGTATTAATTTTAAGTTCAAAATTTTGTAGGAGCCATTTTTGAACAGATGAAAATATGGTTATAACACCAGTGTGTCTCAAAATAAGTTTTTGTCTTTAAAATTCAGTAACTTATTCATTTTAGTGTTGAAAATAGGACATAGCTGATCATTCTGTCAATATTTCTTGAGAGTAATTTTCTAACTGAAGTTGAAATCCTGTCTATCCAAAGACATAATTTCAATGCATTCACATTTTCATTCAAAACTCATAAATACTGCATTTTATGGGCCATGTGATGTTAGGAAGAAGGCCCAGAGACATCTCATGGAGGGAACAGTTTTCAGCATTCTCCACAACGAAAGAATAAAGAAGACTGTGCATGCTCAGGCGCTTTTTGGCTGCGTAACTCCAACTATGACACAGAAAGACCCCTTAGATGATTGAAATATAACGACATTCGTATCTCAACACATCCTGATGGCTGACAGTGATGAGTGCTGGACTTGTGGGAGCACAGAGTCGTCTTTCAGTGGTGACCTTCATGGCTGCTATATTTATGAGATACAGCTTGAACATCACTCATATGTGTGTGGATGTGTTATGAATCTTATGACAGAAGCTGATATATCAATGAAATCTGGTCTTAACATAGAGGTTGAACCAAGGTCTACAAAAGGACGCTAAAAAAAACTTTCACTTTTGAATTGTTTTGGAACATCTTTTCAACGGCAGCCATAGACGGTTTCTGAACATCATTTCAGGAGGAAAATGCTCATTGGTAAGCAATCGCTGTATCCCTGGCTCTTGAACTGCTCCAGCAGCAAAAGGGACACAGTGTTCCTCATGTTGCTTTTTTCATTTACAAATAGCAGGAATCTCTGCCTCTGATAAGCTCCCTCTACCTCTACTCTCTACTGGATACCTCCACCCCCTGACTCTATCTTGATACGATGACATTGTCAATATCAGCACGTTAAACGTTTTAATCTTTTGGTTCATATTGCTCATAATTGGTAGAAAAGATGAAGAGTTGGCCCTCATGCCTCTGCGACAAGGACTATCTGTCTGTTTTTACATTTTCTGACAGGAACCTGAGGTGCACTGCATATTTCCAATATAAAAAAGTCTTTTGATGTGTTTATTTATCATATATTAAGAAGTATATTTCACTTTAAAGCTATTTAGCTATTGTTTTTAAATAACTATACATTAGGGCCGCTGTTTAAAAACCATCAACATCGAATAGTACACCCCCTTTTTTTTTGCCCCTTTTATACTGTGGAAAAGGCCCCAAAGTTATCTTAAATACTGTTCGATTTCAGTTCTGTTTAGGTTATGCTTTCACTTTCAATGTGGGAGGGGCTTCCCTAGCTAGTGTTTGACTGTGAGTGAGGGATGCCATGCGGTGATGAGTAGCTGGTGCAGTGACAGACGAGTGATAAGAAGCTGGATGTGCGTGAATGAAAGAGTGAGTATTAATCTAAAAGGAAAATTGTTATAGGAAAGTTGATTTATTTGGATGTTCAACTGTGAACTGTTATTGAGCCACCGTTTGGAGTGTAGATGTTCACCATGAGTTCATTGTGTAGATTTGCAGACATCCCGGCACCGACCGGCTCTCTTGCTAAGCTATTGCGGTAGTATAAAGAAGTGTGTTTATTGCTTTACCTGTTTAAGATATATCTGTTGTCCCTTTTCTTTGAAGAAAAAAACACACACCCACACACAAAGTAAAATCCCAAATCAACCAACTTACAGCTCTCTGTGTTTTTCGTGCTCTTTGAGAGTTTGGCCTTAAGTGGTGTTCTGGCTGACACCCCCTGTGTGAACCTGGTAAAACTTCACAAACTTGTGTCCAGATGGAGTTGTTATCATTATGTCCACTACATATACAGTATGTATTCATTTGAGTGTTTTTGTGTGTTTGTTTTTTCCTCAGACTCCTTCAGAGGGCGCCGCCACCGTGCTGTACGCCGCTTTATCCCCGGACCTGGAGGGGGAGCATGGAGGAGGCTTCTGGGCCAGTGGGCAGAGAGAGATGACAACACCACTGACCTTTGACCCCCAGCTACAGCTGAGCCTTTGGCAAGCCAGCCTGCAGTTGCTGGGCCTGCAGTAGCATGGCACAGAAGGACAACAAACTGGACTAATCCTCCCACAAAAAAAAAAAAAGAAAAAAAAAAAGCATCAGATAAGAACTTAACCCAGGGGCCATCCTGCCATCTCCTCTGCCCTTTTTTTCTCAGTACTTCTCCATCCATACCTCACATCGAGGTGTGTGTAGCGATTTAAGCTGAACATGTGGGCTGTGATTGGGAGTGAAGACCTGCTTTTTGTTTCAAACCCGCCAAAGAAGGGCTTCAGGGGATGGAAGAGGTTTTTTGATTTCCACAATGAGCAAACAGACATATATGCACATGTACAAACATATGCTGGGGTTTTATCGATTTAAGAATTTGCTGTAGATACTGAGCAGTTGTTCACATTTAGTCAGGAACAAACATCCTCTAAAGGTTTATTCCCTGATAGTGGCTAACTTCAGATGTCTGGTCAGAAGAAATTGTTGCACAGTGTCGTGTTCAAACACCTGCCTCACTCTGCCTTAATGTCATTAGTTTGGCTTTCTGTGAAAAAACTTCTTTTTCTCCAGTGAAAACAGAAACGGTGTTCCAAAGGTTTTGTCCATCACAAACCTAGCTGAACATAGCACTACGTTTTGGGCAGAAAAATTTAAAGTCATGATCTAAATTTTTAGGTAGGACACTTGCTTCAAAGTCAAGTGTCAGTTAAGCCTTGGCACACATACACACACACACACACACACACACACACACACAAACACAAACACACATTCATGCACCATGACAATGGTCTGACTTTTCAAATCTCAGCCTGCCTTGCTCCGGCAGGGGAATGTGATGTCATCCGTATGCTTTAAGAGATCACAATGATTTCTCAGATCGTCTCACCATCCTGTTGGTGCGACTGAGAGCACTTTAATTTGACCTACATTCATGTGCTTTTACTGGTTTCCACTCTCTGCATCCTCATGTTTAAAACTAATAGGTGTATTATAAGCTGTGTGAATTCTGCTGTTGTCATGCATTTGTTTGGAAAACGTTTTCATCTCCTCTATCTTCGCTTTCTCTCTCTAATGCACAGTTATTCAACAAATGACGTCCCTTCAGCCTGATCAGGGATTTGAGAAATTACCGAAAAATAGGATGAGGTTCTGTGTAAAAGTAGGCCGATATGTGGAGTTATTCTCTGCATAGAGGAGGCCGAATATTTTGTTCTGGGTATTTTTTTTCCCGCTGCTCTTGTTTTCTGAATCCAGGATTTCCAGATGTTTGTTTGCTTTTGTCTGCCCAGACACAATAAGGGAAAGGATGGGGAACCAACCACCACTTCACTCTGTCCCTATTTTCCTTTGTGATCTGTGTTAATCGGTTTTACTGTGTCTGTGATATGTGTGTGTGTTTTATGCACAGGAGTTAAAAATTTACTCACGCTACAGACCCGATTCATGTTGATGGAGAGCACAACAATAGCAAGTCCTGGAGGAGCAGCGACAGGACGGGGAGTGAGAGGAAATGCACCTTTTTTCAATTACAATACCTATGATTGGTTCCTCATTGCTTCTGCTGTCGCTTCCTCGATTGGCGCAGCTCCCAGTGCATTGTGGGATTGAGATTTCCCAGCGGTGAGAATTAAACTCCATCTGCTGAGCTGACACACACACTCCATTCGGAAACACTGAAAGCAGCAGATCCAGGCACAGGCTTATCTAAACAAGCACACAGCAAACAAACACGTCTGGTACTCATGCAGCAAAACACTCACATACACACAAACACTCACACATACATGCTGCGCCATAATGCCATCTCCACTGTGATAAACCATTTTAGCTGTGAAGATGAAAGTTTTATCTCAAATTAACAAGTTATGGCTAAATATTCTTCCCCCCATGCCCTCCCTTGACTCGATGTGAATACTGCCACTGAGCATCCATTATCTGCCATATGTGAAGCAATAGAATCTCTGTGGTAGCTATTCAGCCAGTAGCATAGGGACAGAGGTTCAGAATACAAGAGAGCCCAAGACCACAAGTGTTTCATTGAAAATACGTGCTTCAAATTACCCTTAGGGTGAGACATTAAAATGATCTGTGTCATAGAACATGGACTGTGTAACACATTGATGTAGTCTCTGTTATGTCACCCACTGATTTCTGAAGAGCTCTTCTGAAACCTGACTGTCAGTCAGCCTAGACACAATCAAAGAGGTGGGGGTGAGCCTCCTGGCAAACTACTACTGGTCACCCACCAGTCTATCAGCTTGTCCTCACCCCTTATTATGTAAATATATTAATAAAACCTCTAACAGTGTGTACAAAGGAAGACATGAGCTACACAGACCAAAACTGCTCCCTGAGCCGGGCTTTAAACATGTTTATTTCTGCTGTAAAGCTGAGCATTTCAACATGCTGGCTTTTGCAGACAGCCTCAGTGAACCCTTAAGGAGTTGTAATTTTGTGCACTTCTGCATTGGCTTCCTCTTTTAACACTAGAGGTTGCAGCTTAGTTTTACATTTAAAGGTATTGTGCAGGTATATGCGCATGGTTTAAACAGGATCAATTTCAAGTTCTAATTTGTTTTTACTTCCAGTTTGACCTTGTATTCCATATCAGGGATCCTCTGTAGGATGCAGCCCACAAAAAAGCAGGCCTTCCCCCTCCCCACTAACGTGTGACACAGGTCTAGACTCTGGAATATAAAAACCAATGTAGTGTTCGAGTGCGCCTTAGTATTTAATATACGTCCAAGTTTATCACAGCCAACTGAGTTTGCAGTATTTGTTGTGACTTTAAAGTCAACACACAATGAACAAAAAGGTTACAAGATCCATATTACTTCCATTTGTAAGTCGTGCCCTGTGATCAACTCCTCCATGCTGCAAATTGTTGAGAACATGCCTGGCTTCCATTATTCACAACCTATTGTTGGCCTTGTCCATTTAGTATGAACACCAGAAATACCAAGGATCTGGTAAATACAACCTGATCTTGAACATTCAATCCTCTCATACATACCCTGCAGGTTTGATGAGATAGATGGAGTGGATTTGGGTATAGATTCAAATCACCTGAAAGCTCAAAAGGCTTTGTTGCTTGTTGCACATTTTGTTAAATGTATGCATAACATAATTCCTTATTAATGTTGACTCAGATCACCTTGAATGACTTACATATTTCAGATGCTTCTGTTTTATTTACTTCAAAGTCAAACATTTTCCAGTCATAATCAAAAATGGAGGTTGAAAAATCACAAAAAACTGGATGCCAGAAACATAGAATTTAACCCTCAATGAAATCACTTCCAGTATGGCCAGCTTCAGTTTGAACTGGGAAACTTCCACCAGCAGGCTTACCTCTTTAAAATGAGAGTAATTGATACCACTGAGCCAATCAGGGATTGCTGCGTCAGGGATGACAATGCTTAGTTTTTAAATTCAGCTTTGATTTAACAAGGCTGAAGATCACAATCCAGGTCCAGTTCATGGTAAAAATCCAAATCTGAGCAAATATTTGGTGCGGTTGAATTATTATTATTTTATTCTTTGGTTCTAGCATTTTTGCAGGGATTGAATCTGAATGCCAGCAATATTGCTTATCTCTAAGAACTTCTACTTAGTTAAGTCAAACAGCTTACAAACATCTTTTGCCCCAGTGCTTCCTTGTTTAACTCTGTTGTTCTCTGAGGCCGCTTCGAAGCACTGACTGAATAACAGATTAACAACCAACCTAGTCCTATTAAGCTTCAAGTGCACCCACTACCCTCCACGTAAGCAAAAAACACCAGCTTGCTTCTCGGCAGTGCTCATTCAAAAAGTACAGTGCTTCAGTGAGGGCTACATCCTATCCAAGAGCTATCGTGTTTCTCACAGTCCAGCTGCTACAGTTAATGTCTGAAAAACCCTGAGAGGAATGAGAAGAGGACGTCACTGTCTTTCTTATCTGAGCACAAGGTTTTCTCAAGACGCAGTGAGGAGAAGTATGAGGGTCTGTCCTGGTGTTCTTGTTGCGTCAGTGTGCAGAGGAGGGCTGCTAAATTATCAATGATTACCTTGTTATATATTTAGCTTACTCCTCAAGCGTTCCACACAGACAGGACAACACGGTGAACTTTCCGAACTTGAACTGCAAATAAAGAAAAAGAGAAAAAAGACAAAAAAAAGAAACAGCTCAAGTAACTGTCTGTGATATTGTCTGTATGTGATTTACTCGTATATGATCATTTTAAAGCGTTGTCGCCACTGGACACTGACCAGTGGAGCTGTATTTAGACTGACAATGTTCTAATAGCCATTCTTCTGTCTGACCTGGGATTGCATTTATATTAAATGTTCCAGTCCCAAGTTCTGCAAATCCTAAATGTGTATCTGTATAGGAAGAGCGATAATATAAAGATGTATACAGGGGGATGCCGGATGAGCTGAGTCCTTACTGTGGTGTCGTGCTACTGCAGGTTGAAAATAGATGGTGTTCTCACATCCAGCGTAAACACTCAGTCCATGTGGCCCCTGAGGATTTATGAAATGTGCAAAATGTTTTATTTTTGTCATGATTTTGTTGTTGTTGAGATACACATCTTATTGCTTTTGCTGTGCCTAAGAAGAAAATCTCCCTCATAAATGTGTAACTGTGAATTCTCATGTAGAAATGAGCTTTGTAGAAACTGTGACTACGTCTTGTCTTGTGCATTGCTGTACGTTTTTTCTCTCTTTGGAGTGATGGGAGGTGAATGTGAATGTGTGTGCGTGTGTGTGTGAGTGCGTGTGAATGTGTGTCTAGATAAGGGAGTTTCATGTCCATGTTTTTTGTCAATGGTTGTGACATTCCAGCAGCAGCCACCACCTTTTCTATTATCCAAAGCCTCTCAATAAACATATCATTGTGCCACTTGTGCCTCTCTGTCATTTTCAGTGTGTGTGTGAGGAAGAAACTGTTGGACTAATGACACACAGCAGAAGCATGAGACAGCAAGCCTCAAGCTCAGTCTGAACTTTTGAGATGTTCTGTGATCCATCAGTGAAACTTTCACACACACATTTACTTAACAGGTCACTGGCTTTAACTGTTTCCTGTCTCTCTTCTGATGCTTTCAGACACCAGCTGCCCTAGCTTATGAGAAATAACTATTACACAACATTAATTTAAAGAGAATGCAGCCTACTCATCATAGATTGTATAACCAGCACTATCTACTACCAAAAAAACAGTATTTCAATCAGGAGAGACACAATTTGAAGATTAAATGTTATTTATTACAACTTAATGAATAATGAAACTTGACAGAAATCTTTGGTGTAAGGACTCTATGGGGATAATTTTGTGAGTGTAGGATGTGTGAATTTGGCAGCAGAAGAAATCCCCCTAGAGTCCAGACACGGGTGTTGGTGGTTGATGAGTTCTAGGAGTTGAAGACTTGCAGAGACAAGGTGGAGATGGGGAGGTGGAGGGGTGTGCACCATCAATGCAAGAAGGAACTAGAGAGAGAGACACATTTAAAAAGACAGCAGAAAGTTGATAGGCTGGCGATAAGGGCATGCCATTGAGCTATTGGATGACGCCGCCGCTGATAGACCAATGACAGCTCCAGAGCATGCAGCTGGAAGCGGGTGAGCTATTGAACGAGGGAGAGGAGAGTTAAACAACTGCTGTGATTGCTTTTATAGTCTTCCTGTCTGAACTTTCACTAGAGCTACATTTCTGACAACTAACAACCTTGTGATTTACCACTCAGAGTTAATTTGATTGCAACAAATCGTTAGCTGAAATCAGTATTAACCGATGCCGTACATACTGTCACTATTTCAGTTGGACTCAGACATCAGTAAGCGTAATTGAATGCTTTGCAGATTAAAAGCTAACATGAATTAGCTTCTCCACAACAGCTCATTTTCCTCTCACACTGTCAAATTTTACTGGAGCACTGTAATTTAAGTTTGTACACTTTGTCCTCTAAATGTTGCCAAAAGAAGCGGGTCAACCACCAGTCTAGTACATTTTATTCTTTGGCGGTAATTTCTTGCACTCTGTCTGTAATCCCCCCCTCTCCATATCAGGATCTCTGGGCAACTCATACTGGCCCTAAATAAACTGCATCTTACCAGAGGGCCTGCATGACTACTAGTTCCCATCTTTTTTCCCCTGTTAAATAGAAAACACAGGGGTCAAACGAGGCGAGACACATCCTAACATAGCCGATTTAGTACCCTGCAAAAAAGTGACTCAAGTCTGTTAAATAATCATTACAATGACAAGCTCATTATTGCAAGGAAAAACTCAATATGCACACAGTGATCTGGCACATCACCAATAGCGTCACATCAATCTTACAATAGTGCTGGCCTGGCTCTGTAACATTAAACAGGACAGAGAGGAGGAGTTGTCCCCTTGGCAAGGATACAAGGAACTAAGGGCACTATTGCCTGAATACTTGATTTCATTGCACTACAACACAGTCACTTATGTTTTATTCTTAATAATGAAACATTGTTGCTGTCTTGAAGGAAAAAAATGATATTAAAAGAATAAAGCCACACATTTACAAGAATAAAGTTGTTATATTACAAGAAAAATATATACATTTATGACAATTTAAAAAATGAATTTAAAGCTATAGTCCATCTATATGTTATGATGAAGGGGGAGATCAGAAGAGCAGCCAGCTGTCTAAGAATAAAGGAACATGGAACATCTTGTGAAGTTACAGTGTCTGCTTTCATAAATAACAAAATACTCAGCCCTTTTGTATTCTCAGACATCACCACCACACTCAAATAGGTATTAGGATTTTTGGATAGATTACGCAAGGAACTGAGTCAATTATGAAAAAGGCCAGTCTAATAAGCAGTCTCTGCACACTTCAACCTCTGTTTGTCCTCAGTTGTAGAGTTTAACTTCACAAGATGATCCATCTTCCTCATTTTAATGCAGGCGGCTGGATGCTCGACTGTTATTATGTAACATATAGATTAACCACAGCCTGCTATTACGACTTCTTTCTCATTAAATTACAACTTAATTCTAGTAAATTTATCACTTCAATATCATGGCTGTATGACTTTATTCTCATAAATTGAGGACTTTTTCATTGTAATTTTACAACTTTTTTCTTGAGTGACTTTATTCTTGTACCAGTCATAAAAGCTCCTGTGAGGAACTTCCTGTTTGTGACACTTTTGGGCCCCCTGTGGACAGAATGATACCGCTTATATCTCTGCTGATGTTGTCCTGTATGTGTAAGTTGTGTTTGCTGTAGGATATAAGGAGGCATTACTGTCGTCTGGGGGTGCTGGTGGCCTAGCGGTCTAACAACCCATGTATCGAGGCTATAGTCCTCGTCGCAGAGGTTGCCGGAACGACTCTCGGCCAGTCGGCCATTTACTGCATGTCTTCCCCTCACTCTCTACTCCCCACATTTCCTGTCTCTCCTCAGCTATCCTCTCCACATCATCCTGAGACTCACAACATCCAGCTCCATAACAGGTATGATATTTTTTACCTGAGTGAGTTTCCACTGCTGGCGGGTAACTCACGGCTGCCTGTACCATCACCTCCCGGGGGTCTTGGAGAGCCTGGTGCCATTTTGCACTCACCAGCGGCAACCTCACTTCCCATTCCGGCAAAGAAAACTCGGCCCACATCCATCCGCTCTCTGGCGAACTTCACACAGGCTCTACGGGGTCCTTCCTCAGCTCACTCACCTGGTTGTCTTCCACCACAACCTCCCGTATCACAGGCAGAATCGACATTTCCCGTTGACACGGCAACCCCAGCTCTGGCTGCCCAAGCCACCACTCCACCTCCTCCACGGGGACCGTGTGCTGACCAGGCTACTCGGTATACCATAACCAGAACGAACCACCCTAGGATGCTGAAGGAGGCTGTCATTAAGTACTCAGGAACTCAGTGCTTGCTCCTGGAGCTTTCCCTGCCTGCTTGTTGACAAGTCAAATCAGACACCCCGGTTCTGTACGGATTTTCGCATGGCCAACTCCTTAACAAAGCCTGACTGTTTTCCTCTGCCTCGTTTAGAGGATTGTATCGATTGGGTAAGGTTGGCCACTTTTGTGACCAAGTTGGAGCTCCTTAAAGGTTAGTGGCAAGTCCCCCTCACTGAGAGAGCTTGGGATATTTCTGCTTTTGTGACTCCAGATGATCTCTGTCAGTATACCGTCATGGCTTTTGGACTGCAAAATACACCTGCCACCTTTCTGCGTCTGGTGAACAATGTGCTGAGTGGTGTGGCCAACGTTTTGTCCTGTTCTATTTGTGAAACTTTTTATGGTGCTGTCTTTGCCAGGACTCCCTTGAAAAAGAGACTTTGTATCTCAATGGGACTATTCCTGGTAAAATAAAGGTAAAATAAAAATAAAAATAAAAAACTGTGAAGCTTATTTGGATGATGTGGTGATCTATAGCTCTTCTGGGTCTCTCATCTGTGTGATGCCTTGGACAACCAAGTCAGATCCATGGAAAGCCCCTGCATCTTCCTGGACTTAAAGACGCTGCTGCTAATGTGTCAGTGCCAGATACTAGAGCAAACCTTCAGAGATTTAGTGGAGTCCATGTTGTCAGGTCCGGACTGTTTTGGCCCTGACCTCATGAAAGGGGGCGTTACACAATGTTAGGCATAATGTTATGGCTTCTTGGTGTACACACAAGAACATAGCTTTATGTTTAATTAAATCAATATCTAAACATGAGTCAACCAACATTCTATAAAATGTACTGTGACTATAAAGGCTAAACTTGAGGGATTACAGCTGGAGGATGTTTACTTTTGTCTGCTTTTATCATGGGTTGCATATATGAAAAGGAATGTGGGGACTACTTTTTCCTGAGGGTCATACTATGGAGATGAATAAGCAGATGTGTAAAGCAAAGCAAAGACTCCATCTTCTTTGCTCCCAAGTAAATATGATCACACACCACGGCAGAGAACAACAATCCATCAGACCTCTTTATTGCTGCATAATGTGATGATAGAGTTCCCATTAGAAGAAGAAAAGAAGAGCGTCTGTCATCTTGTCTCGTATAAGAATGCATTTCAGACACTTGATTAGGCAGCTGAACCAACGTGACCTGATGTGCAGCAAAGCCATGAGACACAGCGGAAAAAACAAAAAACTGAGAAAGTGGAAATCAACCCATCACGACGCATTTGAATGGCAGGCGAGCTGTTACATCGTGTATGTGTCTGCTTGTTAGAATAAGTATCTGACACAATGAGAAAGAAGAGCTGTCTCTTTAGCTCTTTGTTACATTAGGAACACATACAATGCAGCGCGTGTCTGCATTTGACTGACGGTCGCCTCAGCTTGCTCGGGCAGAGAACAGACAGACTGAAAGAGAAAGAGCTACCTGAAATGACCATGCCATCACTCTTATTCACGTCATTGTATTTGATGCGTATATACTGGGGACAGATTATGTTTTATAACAATGACTTAATCCTCAAAGCATTCTAAACACACTTATTCATCCATTAAGTGGCAGCTCTCCCTCCATAAATGCCATATGGGGGATTAAATGAAGTCATTGCATGCACACTCATAAACTAGGAAGTTGCTAATAGGCATTCATTTATGTAATTACTGTCAAATGACTGAGAGGACATTGTTATTCATAGCAATATTCAAGGGGGACCTGGCTATACAGAGTCACTCATCTGTTTAAGCTGTGCTGACATGGTCTTGTAGTCCCCTCAGTACTCTGCAGAGCTTCCTTATTTTAGAGCAGTATGTTACTGTGATGTGCCAAAGGGGCAGCACTTATAAACCAAAGTAAAAAATGTTGGTATCAATATGTGCACTAGTAAAAAATAAAATAAATCAGAAACAGCATGTTATAGGTGTCTGAGGCTCATGTGAAGTGCTTTTAGCTGGTTATAAAACAGACTGGTACTGATGCCCCTGTATGACCTATAAAAGCAAACAGGACCACGAGAGGGTTGATTATTTCTATAAAGTTATTTTTAATGTCTGGACACTGCAGCCAGGAGAGTATCAGCAGTAACAGCACCCTCCTGAAATAGTTTTTAAAAAAAAATGATGTGATATATTTGAATGTTCAAATGCAGAAGGATGACATTAAAGGTAACGCTTTGTCGTCAGGAGTTGCTAAAATGAAACTGAAGTTTCCTTATTGGAGCTTAGACAGTGGAAAATCAAAGTGGCAGGGTGTTTACTTCTAACAAAAAAAAAGCTTTCTTTTTGACAATCTCTGGTATAAATAAGAACTCCATTATAGCTTTCTCAGAGGTGGAATGTAACTGTTTTTCTTTATTCACTCTTCCAGGGACTACAGATGGAAATTAGCTACAGAGCATAGGCCCGACAGCCATGTTGTTCAAGGATCTTTTCATATAAACTAATAAACAAAACATGACATATACTTAAGCACAGTACTTAGACATCATTTTAAAGCCATTGCCCTTTGATTAAGTATATTTAAGGAACTTGTTTAGGATATTCTGATGGGACTAATTTCCTGGTCCTTTAAACAGAAATTTAAATTCCGACTAACTGACTCGTCAAATAGTAAGATGACGTTTAGTTAACAGTCAATACTGAGCACATTTTTTTTCAACACAGCTAAACATTGGGTCACACAGTCTGAGGATAAATTACAGCAAATTGGGTTGCCCGGTGTGGCTAACTTTAGCTGTACAAATACCATCAACCTTCAGTTCTCCTTGCAGGATGACATTGACATGCCTATGCTGGTTTCACTTTTCGTCGGTCTCGTGCTCATATGTAATTATAACCAGACTCAGCAAACATACAACTTATCTACATTTTTTTATTTTTCTTATTTATTTTTTTAAGTTGGCCTTTTTCCCTTTATTTGATAGGACAGCTGAAGAGAGACAGGAAATGTGGGGAGAAGAATGTGGGGGAAGACATGCAGGAAATGGTCGACCAGCCGGGAACGGAACCGGTGACCCCTGCGATGAGGACTGTAGCCTCTGTATGTGGGGCACTTAGACCGTTAGGCCACCAGCGCCACTTATCTACATATTTTATATCAAAATATGACCAAATGTGCCCTGTTCTAGATACCATCTGTCATCTGTAATTTTAACATCTAACAAAGCATTAAGGCATTAAAGCTACAGCCCAGGGTAGTGACTTACCCATATCAAATTTCAGGCATACAGTTATAAAAATGTTAATAAATGGTTTAACTTGCAAAAATGCTGTTTCCTACTTGCAGGGTTGACAACACTTAATCATTTAGTCCACAAAACATGCACATCCTCAGTCCCTGATACTTCTGCCTTGCTATATTTCTGATGAAAATACTGTCTTTTAAAATATTTCAATGACATGAAAGCTGTTGGTACTGTTAAGTTTACAACTTACAGCCTCTGGAAGTGCATGTGCATGTTTTCATCTGATTAGACCTCTGGTCAGATATGTAGGACACTGAGGAATTAAGTTAAGTGCTGGAAATTAAGTTATGTGACTGATCATCGTGAAGTAATAAGAGTAAGGTGTTGGGGCACTCTGTCTGGACACCTAATGAGTAAGGTGCTAAGCACTAACCAGAGACACCTCAATATCCTTGGTTTGTTTCCATGTAATGGCCCATGTATGAATCAATCTAAGAGATGACACAGACAGTACAAAGGCCTCTTTTTGTGATGGTATTAATGTTTTCATGAAAAAGTGAATAGCTTTTTTTGCTTAGAATGTGCACTGACATTATCTTTCAATGTCACTGGGTTACTTGTTACCACCCACTGCCAGTAGCTGCTGAGGGACAGATGAGCATTTCTTTTTTCTGCCAATATCCCTGATGAAATGTCAAAGACTCAAAGCAGTGACCCTCTGTTGGCTTTCATATTTCAGCCATATTTTAACCTGGTGTGATGTTTATGAGCAGACAGTCTTAAATCATAAAATGCTGATGCTGTATTTTACAAAGGCAGATGAAAAACTAACTAGCTATGCAAAATAAATGAGATCCCTCTTTTTCTGCAGGGTGAGAAGGGTCTGTCTGTCTGTCTGCAGGTCCACCTATTAGCAGTCTCTAAATGTAAGATAAAGACAGCCATTAATCTTCCAGGCAGCGGTGGCTTATGGGAAAGGCCTGACAGCCCAAGGCTAAGTGATACATGGACCTTGTCAAGACTCCTGATGGAGGGATAGATGGCTGGACGAAGACACAGATTCAAAAACACACATATCCACCTTGTCTGACCAAAAGGTATCAGAGGAACAAGTTTGTAAAGGAAGAATTTGGTGCAAAAGGGTAATGCTTTTTATTTATATAGCGCCTTTCAAGAAACCCAAGGTCGCTTCAGAGGGTCAGGTAGGGGGTCTGGGGGGTAGGTGGGGATAACGGGCAAAGGCCTTGAGGAAAAGGTGTGTTTTGACTGCTTTCTTAAAAGTGTCCAGGGTTGGGGTGCTGCGGATGTCGGTAGGGAGAGAGTTCCACAGAGTAGGGGCTGCCACACTGAATGCTCTGTCCCCAAAAGTCTTCAGCTTAGTCAGGGGGATGGAGAGGAGACCCAGATCTGAAGACCGTAGGTTCCGGGATGGAGTGTGTTGGTGGAGGAGGTCAGCCAGGTATTGGGGGGCGAGGGCATGCAGGGATTTGTAGGTGAGGAGGAGTAGTTTATAGGTGATGCGGTACTACAGAGAGCCAGTGCAGGTGAATGAGAGTGGGGGTGATGTGCTGAAGTTAATGTTCACATAATCTGACCTAGATTAGTTAAAACAGTTATCTATTTGCACTTTCCATGATAACATGCCAAGTAAACTGACATTTTGTTGGAATAATGTTGAAATTAAGCGGTGAAGCACAAGTCTGGGACAGTTGTCATTTTATTGTTTGAACAGTCTTAGAACTAAGATACACCACATCTTTTGGCTTCATTACATGCTAAAATACTAAGGGAGCATTGAGTGGATAAGATATAAGATAAGATGTACTTTATTTTATCCCCCATTGGGGGGGAATTCTTTTCGGCAATTGTATTGCCAACTGTCGCCATCTATTGGATCAGACCTACTGCAGATCAGACAGAGAGCAAATGGCTCTGAGTTTTGAAATAAGAAATGTTCATGCCTATAAGTTGTTCAAAAGAGAAATCTATCAGAGTCCTCATTAAGATGTAAGCAGTCACAAAACTCTTTACAAAGTAGTCCTCAATGGATCCATTGCAGAAGTAATGTGTGCCTTTTAAGTTGAAAAGTAAAGAAAAGAAACCCAATATCTCCACCACTCTGTAGATGACAGCTCTGGGATGAGATGTTGGAGTCATTCACATTTCAAGTTCCCACATTTGTGAGGCATTACATATGCAGAGATGTACTTTAAATGGTCTCTCTGGCCCTTCAGGTTCCCTGGCACCAGAAACCAACCAGAAATGATGCTCCTCAGATAGCTCTCTACACAAGTGATAAAATGGGACCTGCCCCATCCTGTTATGTCAATTGGTGGAAGAAATGTCAAGACTCATTTCAAGAGATGCAAGAACCTCATGTCCTTTGCACATGTGAAGGGCCTTGGCTCTCTCTAAATCCATTCACATTTATTTTGTATGCTGTTTCATTTAAAGCCAGTCCTGTCTGCTGCTCACCTCAAATTCCTGATCAAAATTGGCACACCGGAAAAAGACAAGTGTTAGGCCATCAAGTGCTGACAGGATCTACTTGAGGGGTGAAATATTCTTCAACATGTTCCTCCATTTGGATTTTGAATGTTAGTATTGGAAGGTGAAAGTGCCCAACATTTAATGTGGTGACTGCAAACGAATAGCAGAATTTGCTTCGGTGAAGTTATGAAGGTAAAGCTGGATTGTAGATTTTCATGTTGGAAAAAAGAGAAGGACCCACATGCAGACAGTGAAGGTAGTATTTCATAAACAAAAGGTGCAAAAGGGTACAAACAAAAAAGTACTAAAATGTCCAGAAAACTAAATCCAAAAAGGGTCTAACAGAAAACACTTGGGAACAATAGGAAGCACAGAAAACAGGATAGATGCAGGGTACACTTGAAAAGATGCAAGAAAGACTCAATGAGCCAACAAAAAATGATGGAAACACAGAGACTAAAAACATCCAAGGTAATCAGACACAGGTGTGACACGAGACACAGGTGAAACTAATGAGGGTAATCAAAGTGGAGGGAAACACACAAGGGCAGAAAGTCAAACTAAACCAGACACACTGGGATTGAACACTAAACAAAACAGAAAACAGAACAGACTTTATAAGAATCACAAGTGAAATACACACAGGGAATACAACACAGGATTGTGGATTTGAGCCTGTGTTTGAGTTGTTTTTTGTGGGAGAAATTGAAAAACTCTCATTGAATAAACTGAGATTGAACTGCGGACTTGTGAGTAAATTAATTCCTTTTTTTCCCTATGAATGACGGTGGACACGCGTCAGAACTAAAGAGTAGCTCCAACTAACCAAGTGACATTATAAACTGAATCAAGAGATCTGCCACTTCATGGGGATTGCTATAGATTCAGAACAGCAGACTTGATGCTGACTTTGCCTTCCTCTCTTTCAAATCCAAGTTGCATAGCTCAAGTAGAGTACCTTTTCACATTCACAGCCTGCTGTTTGTGTTGACAGGATGTGAAGAGCAGAGCTGCAGTTACAACTGAAAGGCCCATTTTAAATGGAGTGCACCCTGGTGCTCAGGAGATGGGGAATGAGAAGAAGTATTTCATTCCCTCCGAGAGATAAGCCACACAAGATTCAACAAATGTGTTACAATGAAGCAGATGATGTGTGCAGGGTTATGACTTTAACCACTGTTAAATCAGGTAATCCTTGAGTTAAGAAGAACTTAACTGGGAATGCTGTCATTGTGAAGGACAGATTCCTTATTTCTGCAACTGAAGAACCATTTTTAATTGATCCATAGGAGTGGGGTTACAAGCTTTAATCCAAATAACCACATACTTACATGCAGTTGAAGATGCAGGGGGTCAGAGGTGCTTTTTGGGGATCTGAGTGTTTCCTTAGATAATTTCCTTGAAGTGACAGTTTCCATAACTTGCTTCAATCATTGGCGGCATTTAAAAGGGGAAAGTCAATGTACTTCCATCTGGAGAGTCTGTAGACAGTCTGTAGAAAGGAAAGTCTTACCTACAAAACTGGATCCATTCCTAGAGTACGGTTTAGTCAGAGTTGGAAGATGACCGAGTAGGGCAGCACTGCCAAAGAAACCTAGCATCTCTTATCCTTTCAAAAGATGTAACATCCCTCATCCTTAGTCATAATCAGCATAAAATGGGCCATAGTGGAAGGAACCACACACTGTCTAAACTAAGGGGGGAGTACTGGATGGGTGTCGGGGGACTTGGTTTAAAGCTGCAGTGTGTAGTATTTAACATAATTTAGCAGAACAGACATGGTAGAAATGGAATATAACGTTTGTAACTATTTTTATATGCAGTTTATAATCCCCTGAATACAGAAATACTTTTGTTTTTGTTAACTTAGAATGGGCCTTTTATATCTACATAGGAGCAGGTCCCCTTCCATGGAGGCCTCCATCTTGCATTACTATGTTTCTGCCGTAGAAAAGATGGACAAACTCATTTTTGTCTTAGGTGAGTGGCTGTGCGAAATGCAGTGTTTTGAGGACGAGGAAGAAGAGACAGGTTGTTGTGCACATAGAATATTTATTGATTTACACTTTTGATGGTAAAGTCTTGACAAATGGAGGATCACACTTTGCTTCTTGTCCTTGAAGACCACTGTTTATTCGCTGATGTCAGGGGTGAAAACAATACTGCATAACTTTCGATTGCCGTTGCTTTTTACAGACCCAGACTTCAAGTTCTGTTCAGAATCCATTGCTGGTTTCATATTTCTTTCCTATAAAAACGGCACAGTCGCCTCACAGAGCAGAGAAATCACAGTGTTTTTAATTCAGCTCCCGTCTGAGTGTGTTTGCAAAGCATCTCATTTAATCTATTTGTAATTATGGAGCGTTCTATGTCTGTAATTGTGTGTCCAGATTGATTTGTTTTGGACTGTGGTTTATAGGCAGAGGAAGTTGAAGCAAAGCCAGCAGGAATCAGGCAGAAATCCTTGCTCTGTGTTTCACATGACAAACTGTTTGCTTGATATTTTGTATATAATAAGGTCTATAAAGTTTTTCTAAGTATTAAAGATGTAGACGTGCTTTATCAAGTCTGTTGAGTTCTGTGAAACTATGATGAAGATAAATGTACCATGCCGTATGCTATTAGTAGCACCTGAAGCTGAAATACTGCTAGTCATGCACAATATTAGGAACGTAATTACTGAGATGTGACTTGACTCCTTTTCACCTGCAGGCCCCTACTTAGCAAGACATACAATATTCATTCCTCTGTTTTGTGTCCTTGTTGTGGGTTTCTTCACATTGTCTGAGAATAGATTAAAGAGAAGAGGTTCTGTTGTGAACTCTTATGAAGCAAACATTTGCACAATGTGTACATGTTTGCTTCTGAGTTTGAGGTAGCTGCTTACTGCTCAGCATGAAAACTTAAAACTTGTATATCCTTTGTTGTGTTGTCTCTGGTTGTTAACTAATCCCTATCCTACAGTAATTTACAGAAACAGCATTGGAGTTTGTTTTATTTCAACATTGGGATCCAGTTAAAACTAGGGTTGGTAGTCACAGAAAACTAGCATGAATTTGAATGTAGCATTTCCTCAATACTCCGCCTAACCCCCCCCCCTCCCCTCCCCCCCCTCAGAGCCGCTCAGAGCTCCTCCAAAAAGACGCCCCTGCTAACATGCACGAGCAACGCTGATTCACAACCATATGATCGTGACTGATTCAAAACCGGTCCTCGCGAAAGTTAAAAGCACAAACAAACATGGCTTTTGTTAGTGCTCACAACTCACAGCCAGTGGGAGAGAGGAGAGACAGGCAGGAGAAGTTCTTCATTCATTCAAACATTGATTGTTGCTTTGTTGGTTGGCGTGATCACGGCCAACAGTGACCGGTTATTAAAGCTCAATGTGTTCACGAATCAGCTCGTCATCCTTACAGCGTCCGGACAGACGCTACAATACATCTACATTTCTGTAGGACTTACTAAATGTCATTAATTCTTTTGCTTGTCAGAGCCCCCCGTGGTGAGAGCTTTTTAGACTCTGATCCGGACTACAGTTCTGAGCAAAGCACCTCATCGGGTCAGAGGGGACAGGCCCGAGGTCGAGTGAGGGCGCAGTCAGTAGACTCAGGGGAAGCAGAGGCAGGGGGTGGGGAGTGGATGCTGGGAAAATGTACGGGGATTGGTTGGTGTTTTCCCAGGTTTACTCCGGCTGTAGATAGCAGCTTTTTTTGCTCTTTTTAAAGAACATATTATGTATTGATTGTCATTGGGACATAAAGATTATTTTAACCAGTATAACAAAAAGTGTATCTACATCTGACTACCAACCTCAGCTTTAAATGGTTAATTCATCCGCCTCAACAGCCAGCTCCAAGCATCTTCTCCCACTTTATTAGCAAGGTTCTTTGAAGACCAATCACTTACTTCACAGAGGAAAAAGTAGGAAAGAAGAAAGTCTCAAAAGACATCAACTTCAGGTAAAAATGTTCACTGGTTAATTGTAGAACACATACAAAGTTTCTAGTACAATAGGCAAAATTAAAACTGTGTGGTGGATGTGATTAGCAAACACCTCTCACGAAAAAAACAACAATAGGATTTGGGTCCAGCTGGGAAGACAGCAAAAACACAGGCATAGAGCACATAAACTTGAACAGAGTTCCTGGTGGAGAAATAAGGCACCAAGCTAAGGATGCTCATGCATTTTATTTTTTATTTTTATTTAACCTTTATTTAACCAGATAAAAGACCCATTGAGATCAAAACCTCTTTCGCAAGGGTGACCTGGCCAAGAGAGGCAGCAACATACGTCATAGTAAACAAAACAGACAGATAACAACGACAACGAACATTAAAATATAAAATACAAGCAATTTGATAAAATAAAGTGCAGAAGTTATTTTACAGTTACAATTTAAGAACACAGGCACTGCTCGAAGGATTTCTGTTGTCGTTTTCTTAAGATAGAGTGGAAAGCTTCCAATGAAACAAATGCTGACAGTTTCAGTTCAGATTGGAGGGCATTCCAAGCAGAGGGGGCAGAGAAACTGAATGATTTTTTTCCCGTTTCAGTTCGAACACGAGGAGTAGAAAGATGCAAAATGTCATTTGATCGTAGGGCATAACGGCTTCCAGTTCTCTGAAGAAAAGTGCATAAATAAGTAGGAGCCAAGCCAAGAAGAGCCTTATAAACCAGAGTCATCCAGTGTGTATATCTCCTTACATTTAAGGAAGGCATGCCAGCTTTAGCGTACAATTCGCAGTGGTGGGTGAGGCGGCTACAACCAGTGATAAACCTCAGAGCACAGTGGTAGACCGGAACCAAGGTCTGTAGGCAGCTGGATGAAGCACACATAAACTAACTATATTTTGGACGCAGCACAGTGTTTTAGTTCTTGTCAAGCAAACAGGTCCACCTTCTTCACTGCTGTCCTTCTCTGAGATCCTCTGAAGCACCTTGAGGGTTCATTCCTGACAAGTCAGGTCTTTTTTGCCAGGGTACGTCTGTGGCAAGGTGATGCCCATTGAAGCCCTGAAACAATAGATTTTGGCCTGAGAGTGAGCTCGTTATTATCTCCAATAGAAGGGAAGGAACACTGCAGCAGAGATGTGTCTTGTTTTGTTGTTGAGAAAAGAAGAAACTGCCTTAAGAACACAACCATCCTGCTTTGTTACCTCTTTAGTTTTAGGCACAAACTGTTGATCCAAGGGTCAGATTTAAAGGAGTCATAGAGGGAGTCATAGACCAAAGACTGGGCCAAAGAAACTGTACATCTTAAGGGAAATTAAATGAGTTAGGTTGAGCATCCATCACTCACTTGAACTCTGACATGTTGAGTGTAACTCTTCTGAAATGTCTGTCCTCAGAGCCAGGAATCTCACAGTCTCATTAATACAATTTGTAAAAGGTTAAACTTTAAGGCTGGATTAAACTTAACTGGATACAGTACAGCTTGCTTGATAATCATTTTGGGACTTCTATCAGATGGGCTGTTCCAACATCAAGGAGGCCTCAGCTGGCAGTAAAAAATGTTTCCACAATTTTCGTTTTTCATTTCAGTGGTCATGACCTTGCAGCCCACTGGGTATATCAGCCCATCTGGCACTTGCCAGGTTTGCCAGACGGCCAGTCTGAGCCTGACTATGTAAAAACATCATTTACAACAAGCCTCCTCCACACCCGCTCACCTGCTGCTGAGAAAAAAAATCAAAGGTGAAAAATTCAGGAGTGGGAGTTGAGTGTTTAGGGAACCTGTATGAAACACAGTACTGATAAAAGGCAAATATTCCAGACACGTGCATGGAGAGAAGGGAAAGTAAGGTTGAGGCAGGATGCTGTGTGCAGTGTGTGTGTGTGTGGACAAGAGATCTGAGGGGAAGCAAGGTGAAGAGTTTATTTTTGGTTTTTGAAAAAATAGTTAGAATTAGTTTGGAAAAAATAAAAGTAAATGTTTTGCATAGAAACAAACAAGACCTCATAAGGAAATGTGTCCTTTGAATATTTTCAATAAACCACATCCCTGTGGACAAAGGAAACAAACGTGTAAATATTAAAAAGTGTTTGTGGCAGTACACTGCCATCCCCGGTTTAAGAAACATTATTTTCCAATATTATGGTTTTAGTCACAAAACTCCACAGGTGCTTTGTCTGGACCTCCTGTACATGTGCAATTTACAGGAAAAATAGCGTCCGTGTAAGCATTAGAGGCAGTAGGACGGAACAGTGCAGTGTTTGTATGAGAATTTTGACCAGATCTTCATGTTAAGCCGTCTTTGTTTCCTAAATATTGCAATCATTGACTGTGTCAAACAAGGTTGGAGTCGCAGTGACCAAACAAATTGTTTCTGAGAAATGCCATATTAGAAATGCTGACTCCAACTAACTTCCTACTACTCTAGAAATCAGCAAAGTTGAAGCCGTCGCCTTACCTCATGGCAAACAGCTGCAGTACTTGCTTGTCAGTCAAATCAGTCACAACCATAATAATGATGATTCAATATGTATAATTCATTGCCTTCATATAATAAAAAAAAATAAGTTAGAAAAATGTACCTCCCATAAAGCCGTCACATAAAGGAATGAGGTACAAAGACTGAAGCCAATTTTTTGTATGAGGCTGTAAACATGTTTACTTCTGAAGTGCATTATAATATGCACTTTAATGGGGATTAACTCTTAGAGCCAGCCTCAAGTGGACTCTTAAGTAATGCCAGTTCAGTTAGGAATACTTTTATCTTAGATTTCTTATCTTTATTGCCAAATGGAAATACAGTTATGCTTCTTGGGTTTGCCAAGCAGCATGCTATGGCTTTTCAGGAGGCACATTACAAAATCCCCCTCAAGGGTGCAAACAAGTTTTTAGACTGGTGATGATGATGAGGAGGAGGAGGAGGAGGAGGAGGAGGAGGGGGCTGGGTCGGGGAGGCAAAGCTTTGCCTCCAGCAGAGTCTTCAGTGTTCAAATGGACTGCCTTATTGTGCCAATGGGCTGTGATTGGTTTCTGGGTCGTAACAGCCGCGCCATTTGACTTCCATGACCTGTATGAACTAATGGCAAGCTTCATTTTTTTGCACTTCCACATTGGCTTCAATATTAAACACTGTATGTTGCCATTTGGTAATAATTTTATATAAGGAACACACTTGAACACTAATATTACTCCCTGTAGGGGTAGTGTTTGGGAATCACTGTCTCTAGCCAGCGAGAAAAATTAAACAAAACTAACAGAGCACTGCAGATTTAGCCACACCCATTTTTTTCCAAATTCCAAAAGGGTCATATCAAGTAAGGTGAGTAAAAATGATTTAAATTCATGCTCTTAGAGCTCATAATCAGTGTCAACTTGAAATTAAACCTACCATCTTCAAAAATTAACACAGCTTTTTTCTCTTATTAGACAAAAAGGGTGTGGTTGAGTATGAGAACCCATCACACCCATGGCCAGAAGACTTGCAGAGCTTCCCACTCATAGACTTCACTTTGCTGGGCAGCAGGTATGGTTAGAAAGAGAAATGGGTCAAAATGAGCTCACTGCAGAAGTGTAGGCAAGGCAAGGCAAGGCAAGGCAAGGCAAGGCAAGGCAAGGCAAGGCAAGGCAAGGCAAGGCAAGGCAAGGCAAGGCAAGGCAAGGCAAGGCAAGGCAAGGCAAGGCAAAGCAAGGCAAAGCAAGTCAACTTTATTTGTATAGCGCATTTCATACACGAGGGCAACTCAATGTGCTTTACATTAAAACATTAAAAACAATGGAAACATTCAGACAAACATAAAAGAGCACAATTATTCAGATTCAAATTCAGATTCAGATTCAGACAACTTTATTGATCCAAAGAAGGGCAATTCATTTATAGCTTACCATACAACAACCATACAACATTTAACATCTACAACACATCCATCATATATACATGCTACAAGTCACAAGTCAAGCACCGGGTCTGTACATGGGACAAGAGGGTCAGTGGAGGTCAGCAACAAGCTTATGTAATAAATAGATAACAGTAAAATACGACAACAATTAAAATGACAAATATAATCAAACAGAAAAGAAAAGGAAAGTTAGAAATATATTAAAAATAAAATTAAAATTTGCATTTAAAGTGAGTTAAAATAAGCTAATATATGAAGGCAGTGGCAATTAAAAAAGTCTTAGTCTTTGATTTAACAGAGGTGAGAGTTGGAGCGGACCTACAGCTTCCAGGGAGTGTGTTCCAGATATGTGGTGCATAATGACTAAACGCTGCTTCACCATGTTTCGTTCTGATAAAGGTTTGAATAAGGCAGAGAAGCAGGAAGGCTTATAAAGGTAAAATAAGAAATACACAGCTAAAACAGGGTAATACATTCTCTCAGATAATTTCAGCAGGTTACAGGAACACAGTTAAACACTACTCCAATGTACCCATCTATTTTCAAATGAGGCTGTTGGGTCATTATTTGATGTTTTGTAAAATAGGTAAGTACCTAGAATGAGGGAGGCATTACAGTGTACAACATCCTTCATGATTTCATCTCATTATGATGTTATGTTGACAAATTTTCGTCAACTACATGAGGAAAAGAAATGATACGAACAGACTCTACCTAACTCGGCTTGAACTTTTATAAAAACACCAACAAAGGACCAGAACATTATTTGTTTGCAGCTTCAGCAGGAAAAATAATGCTTTAAGTAACTCCTTATCACTTTTTCCATGCCTCAGTGTAATAGCAGTAATGACAATATTTTCATCCTGCTTGGATGTTTTTCCAGTCAGAGTATGACACCTACAAACACTCTTATTTAACCCTTTGGCCTTAATTAACATCAGTAGCTGTATCCCTGGACAGAAATAGAAACACACTCACTCTCTCTTTGAACCACAGTCAACAAACCCAAGGTCTGGATAATAACACAGCAAATGTGTTTCATTGGGGTGAGAAAAAGCTGCCAGAACGCGACAAGTAAGTTTCACCAAACTGACACCATCACATTTTTATTCATTTATTCAGAAAGTACATGATTTTTCCGATGATGCATCATTTTTTTACTGCACCAATGAGCCAAGTTCTGTTTAAAAGTAATTAGTCTGCGATAACATTTTTATCCCTGCCTTCCATTAATTTTTTTCCAGAAATGCAAACAGCATGAGGTTGAAAGATTTAACTTGGTGGTTTACAAAAGTGTAATAATAGAAGGATCATATTGTATCATAGGTGTTTAGGAATTCAGAGTATGAGAGTTCATAAGGTGAGTGGTGGCAGATCGCTCAGATTCTGCGTTTGCGTGTGAGTGCATCCCTTAGAATCTCTGAAAACCCACACACTTATACACACACTCAGACACTCACAGGGATGTACTGAAGGAGAGGAAGGGATTTTCTGTCTAAAAATGGCCAAAGAAGAAGAGGAAGAGGAGGAGGAGGAGGAGGGAAGAAGGAGAAGACGGCAGGGTAAGTGAGAAGATATGTGGAAATTTAGCCAGTGAGGAGGGGGATTTATTTCTCTCTGAGCTGAGATGGAAAGGAATAAGAAGAGAAGAGGACGAGTCATGAGGGAGAGAGAAAGGATGATGGAAAAAACAGAGAAAAACAGAAAGAGACAGAGAAATAAGAAAAAAGAATGGCTGAATGCAAGATGAGGAAATGCAGGGAAAGATAGAGAAACAGAAAATAAGCTGTCATTTTCTAAGTAAGATTTATGTATTTGCAGGACCGCGAGGATGAACCGATAACTCAGATCATTTATTCAAGCCTGAATAAAGGGGAATGTCCATTTTTCTTGTTGCGCAAGAACACACAAGAGAGCCTGAACACTCACACAGACAGACAGACACACGGGCACAGCGTGTACACAAGGTCTGGCCCATTTGAAAAGCGGATGGCACAACAATCTCCAGGGCACAATGCTTCACTCCACCCACTCATCTCTGCTGAGAGGATTGAGGGAGGAAGAAATAAGGGGGAAAATACAGAGGTGGGAGGGCAAGGAGCATGCAGAGAGAGAAAACAGCAGGCGGGACAGGAAAGGAAAGGAAACAAGGGGATGAAGGAAAGGAGAGGAATAGAGGAGGAGGAGGAGGATGACACAGTGGAGGGAAGAGGAAGAAGAGTGTATGTTTGCGTCACGGCTGCGGTGGAGGAGAACTGCCTGACAGACATCACACGCATGCTGAATGACAATCTCCTCTCCTCTCTCAGGTGGCTGGCTTATCCCTCTTTCCTTTTGTTTCTTTCTTGCGGAAGAAAACACTTTCTGCCCTTCACCTTACAACACCCTTGAATCTCCCAATGCACTGCGCTTACAGTGCAGGGTGATTTCACACCTGGAAATCCATCTTTACAGAGACAATGCACCCTCCTGTAGCCTGTATGCTCAGTCAATACAGCGTCATCACGGTCGATAAACTATTACAGTCGGATCAATGTTCAGTGTGAAACATGAATTGTACTCAGTCAAGGTTCACCTGGTGTTGTAGAGAGTCATGAGCTGCACAGTGATGAAGCAGAAACAGAGGGAAACAAAGAGGCGTAAACATGCTAAATCTTGTTAATGGTGACAGCTGTGTCTCTAACTTTCTAAAGAGCTTCCTAGAACAGCTTGTTGATGCCAGCTCTAAATTGATATTAGTGGGGTAATGGGCGCTAACATTGTGAATAATTTTTATAGGCAAAGTGTCATTAAAGTCACAGTGTGACATTTTGGAAAACACGTCTGTTAGACGCCAATAGCACAGTCTGATGGAAAAATCAATGAAAAAATAAATCTATTAGGTCCAGCATCTGTTAGTGCAGCTAACTTAGTGCTTTAGATTGATTAACGTGTCATATTCTATTTCCCCTTGTGAAAGTGACATAGTAATACCTGTCGGATCTCTTACTTGGACATGACATACCAGAGACCATTCTGGTAGGAGTAAGTGCAGAGTATGTAGAGTTACAAGACTTTTATAAGGGCCCCAGTTTAACTTAACAGTTAAATCACACATCAAATGTAGAGGATTATAGTCCTAGAAAATGACCTGAAGCTGATGTTCGATCCCAACTTTACAGCATGTCATTACACACACTCTCTCCCCTATTCTTTTCACTGTCCTCTCAAAAAATAAAAGCATCAGAGGCTGAAAGTAAACTTAAAAAAAGATCTTCTTTTAGTCTCTTTTAGCAACAAGTGAGCAGACTGCAACTGCAACTAAAGTCCAAAGAGAGAGTAAACAGATATATTATGCAGCATCTACAAACAATACTTCTATTTAAATGTAGCCACATAGGTGTGTCCCTTTTGGCCACATTAAAACTACATTAAGGAGTTTTTATCTTGTTCTGAAACAGACTGAAATTAAAACTGATGCTGCTTCATGATCTACAATGGTAAACAAGACCATTAGCAACAAGACCGACTACCTCTAATTTGATTTTCTATTGCCTTTAACCGTGATTTAAAGCACAATGGAGACAGCCTTTTATTAAACTTTTTTTTACATCTTCAGCAGAAAATATCAGCAAATTCAATTCAATTCAATTCAAAACCTTCATTTATTCCTGAAAAGACATTGAGGTTTCCCTCATTTCCAATGTCGTCGAGATCACAGGCACATTAGAAACAGCAAACAAACACACGCAATCATTCACAAAATAATACATTAATTAAAACAGATACAATTTGAGACACAGTGATCCGAGATCAAAGTCTTAAACTCTGCAAAAGAGGGAATGGATGTCAGCTTTAAAGTCTGTTGGAGGGTATTCCATAATTTAGGGGCATCTATGGAAAATGCTGATCGACCCAGTTCAGTGTTAACTCGAGGGACTTTCAAAATGAGCCAATCAGAAAAGCGAGTCCCTTAGGATACATAATTCCACTCAAACAAGTCTGTAAATGACATGTTTGACTGTTCAAAGAAAACAGGATAAGATTATGTAGTCAGAAAATGCTACATATGCAGATAGAGGGTAAGATCAAAGAGAGAGGAGGTGCCACTTTGTCCAGAAGAGGACGCCAGAATTGACAAAATGTTTAAAATTCCATAAAGGAGCTTTAAAAATCTGGTTGCAATGCATCTTTGTTTTCCTGCAATAAATGTTAAAAAGGTGTTGCAGCAACCTTTACAGAGAGAAGGTGTGATGAACCCATAGCAGTTTAGTAATTATAATATGATATGAAAGATCAATAAAAAAAACATAAAAACTTAAGCACTAAGTCACAACAGTTGACAGTTGTTGGCAATGGAAAGCTAATGTGATCAAAACTTAACTAATATGAATCAGCTAAATATGTTTTGTTTATGGTTTCCAATACCAGTCTTCCTTCCAAATCCATCAATGTTATCATATCTGTGCAGATAAATGCTTTATCATTGAGGAGCTGCACCAATCAGGATTTAACAGAGGCCTTATTATGCCATCTGTATGATCATCATTTCAGAGGGAACATGCCCTGTAGATGCCTGCAGGTGGTTTTAGATTTCAATTCCCCACGAGGGCCGCCTGGACTTATTTACCCTTTTTAAAAACCAGACAGCTTTTCAAAGAGGTAAAGATACATGAAAGGAAATATAAACCAGGTTTAGACGATTCTGATTAAAAGAAAAGGGTAGAAAATAATGATATAACAACTTATATGGATGTTACGGGCTGTTTTTGCCAGAAGCCAATTTAAACCTGGTGCAGGCAGTGATGCATTGTCACAATCACTCTGAAGAACATCTCCAACATCATAGAGTAATATTTAATTAAAGTAGATACTAAAGTAGGTCATCCCTGAGGTAACCAGTCCATTATCTCCATGTTTAGTATTCAGTAATGAACTCACAGTGAATTCACTGCCTAATCTGACCTCAGCCTTCAATAGGTATATTTACAATGATACATTTCATTTTAGTTTGCCTTTAATCTCAACATTAAACACCTTGATATTAATGAGAGAGATTTTTTAATTTGTTTATGCTGGCTTGAAGTCATTCATGGCTTACTGGGATATTTGAACAAAGAACAGAAACATCCATAGGGTTATTAGTAACATCATTGATTCTCATCTTATGACTGCTGCCTCTATGAAGACAAACTTATTGAGGATCTTGTAAGATCCTAGGAAATGCACTAATGCAATGTGAGGCAATTAGGGACAGGTTTCTTGTTATGTTGGCAGAGGAAAGATAAAAATAACCACTGCCAGTCCACCACTACAGAAGTTACCAAGTGGTTAAATTATTACTAATACTGGAGGAAAAGATGAGAGTTTTATTGGAGCCAGAGTGTGCTCTGGTCAACCACATCACATAATATAAACTACTGCACATGCACACACAGACAGCTCTGACCACATGTTGTTTCATATGAATTTTTGCTCATCATTGAACATTTTTTGTCTTGTTACATTTCCACCAAGACCTCGATGGGAAATTATCAAAACTTGAATCTAGTTATCGTTTTTTAAAGAGTAACCCTGTTAGACATGTCAAGGCCCCTGAGTTGCAGCCATCACAAAACTGTGCTGAACAAGAATGCTGCCCACTTATCCATACAAATATGGTCTGATCCCACACACTGGTGTACAAATGTGCGTCACAGCCATGAAAGAATGAAGTGGAACATCCACTTGTCTATTTGAAGACTGTGCATTGAACAGTTTTATGGCCAGCTTTCAGCTACATGGCAACATTCACCTGCTGTGGTTATCTGGTTTCTAAGATGAGCCAAAACTAGGTGTTGTTTAGTCCTACTATTTCTCTTTTTTTTTTCCTCGAAGCTTGATATAAAATTAATGAGTTGTTGTTGTGGTTGTGCAAGTTGTTTTCCAACCTCCAGATCTACTGAGCAACTCAACTAAATCTTTAGTAGATTTATGTGGAAAAACAGGCTCCAGTAAAGATGAGTCAAACCACTGGTGGCCGTCAAACAGTAACTAAGTATAGCTCAATGATCTGAAAAAAGATTTGATTGTTAGGAGTTCATGATTAATACCAACAATCTGACAACTCAGCCACCTCTTTATTTGAGTAACTGTCATCAGACTGGGCTGGCATGTAGTCAGTGCAGCCATCTTTATTTTTATCTTGTCACCATTAATTAGCAAGACCACGTGATGACATGTTGCTGTGCAGCAGCTTTGAAAATGGTAAGCAAACTGGTGGACATAAATCCCTGTTGAAGATCATCTGTCATTCAGCTATTTGTTCTTTTTCGACTGAAAGTCGGCTTCTGAAAAGCCTGCTGAACCAAATCCATGAAAAGAATTCTTAACATTTTGACAGATCAATTATTTAAGTGTCTTGACTGACATAAGGTTATTAACCAAAACAAAAACAACACTTTCCACCCTACATTCAATACTCCGGACTGTTGGCCCAAATTTCTACTTGTCACAGAAAAACATGATTAAAATGTCAGAGATTATTGATCTGTGTGTCTTCGTGGTTATTGAGAAGGTATATCCAATGCAGCAGAAAATGATCTGCTTTGTTGTTATCCCTGACACTAAAACTGCAGAAATGTCACCTCAAGTGAAACAACTCAACCCTGAGTTTTCTGTTTTCCACACCCACAAGGTGTCACTTCTTAAAGTTTTATTGTGCAACTCAAACTGCAAGAGAGTGAAGAAATTACACACAAGATTTATGTGATTAGACCCCATCCAGGATTTAATTAACAACCTGTGAAGACAGCAGATGACTGTTTTCCCCTTGTGTGTCTCTGATGGCGGTGAGAGGACCTCAGATATTTCTTGGGAAAAAAACGGCATATTGTGTCGGCTTTGAAACACACACTCAAGGTTATGGAAAGTGAAATGGCTGAGGTCTAAGTGTTTGTTATGCCTCCTCATGCAGCTCATAGAGTGCTTCAGGATCCGCATCTGTAAACAGAGCACAGCATTAGACCCCTTCTTATAGCATCAAACAACTAGTTATAACTACACTTATCAAAAAGAAATGAACACTTGGACTGGAATCAACATGATGATTACGAGCTATAAAGACAAAAACACATTGTATTTTATGTGTGTTTGGATTTTATAACTTGACCTCTGTCCCATTGTTAAGAAAGAGGAGGAGATTTTTTATGAAATATGATGCAGCCAGTCAGCAGAGGGAGCTGCAAATATTTTGGCCTCGCTTCTCGGTGTTGTTATTATTTTATTCGGTCCATGGTGAAAGCATAGCAGCAGCATCAGGTGAAGATTTTCCCACTACATACAACTGACTTTCCCATCAACCTCAGTCTTACTTTGTGTTTCTGTTCTATGTAACCAGCTATGTACATTTAAAGTAATTTTTGCTGCATTTTTTGCCTTTATTTGATAGGACAGCTAAAGAGATGACATGAAATGTGGGGAAAAGAGATGACATGAAAGGGTAGTGACCAGGACTCATGCAACATGGACAATAGCCTCTGAGCAAATCTATCAAGCAATTGCTATCATGTTCACTATATGACGAGCATGGTAAACATCATAGCTACAGTGACCTTTATTTTATTTCTTCCTGAAACTGTCAGCTGACGGACTAACATTAGAACCTGAACTCCACACCTTTGTGTCAATTCATGCTCTTTTGTCTGTGTTTCAGTCAATGTGTACTTGTCAAGGCTGTTGCTATCTTACATGTCTAAGACTTTTTCTCTTGTAGAATAATCTTTCTGTTTCCTAATGATAGCCTCTCAGATTTGCCATCTTGAAAGTCCTGGTCTATCTTGTTAGGACTGCAAGTCACATGGCTGCATAGATTTGAACCCCCCCCCCCAACATTGGATTAAAGTGGGCTGTTTACCATCATTTCTTTAACTTTTAGGAACCAGTGCTTAACCCACACCAAGATGTACAGAGGAGCAAAAGGAGGCAGGGTGTGAAGTTCACTTTCTTGTTTTCCTTTTTCATTTGTACCACAGCTATTTCTGTCACCTCTAATGTGAGCAACTAAGTGCAGCTCTGCAACCTCTTCCAGCAGAGACTGTCCTCTTTTCATGACAGCTGGCTTTGCTTTTCAGAGCCATTTGGATCAACTGAAGACTTTGTTTTCAGACCTAGTTGGACAATATGTCCTAGCTCAGATCGCCCTTCTTAAAGGTGCATAAGTGCCAGTTGAAACAACATGCTGTTCAACCATGTCAGAGGGTAGAGGTTTTTTTTTTGCTGCCCTGGATTGGCCACTTTTGAAAAAGGGTTGAAAGGTTTGGACTGCGTCTCATAGCGGGCCTTCATTTAGTCGTATAGAAAGATGCTTCAGTTCTGCACAATATATGTTTTTATCCCTGCCCTGTTCCCACCTGGCTAACAGTGCATTAGGTTTAGAAAAGCTGCACAAATGCTCAAGTTAAGATGCCAAATTTAAATCCAAAATTAATTAATGGATTAAGTACCAAATGGGCACAGCTTAACTCCGGTGCCTCATTGTCTCATAGGACCCCGGGGTGCTGGATAAGTAAGGGATAATGTACAGTGAATGGGTGGTTATCATCAATCAATGAATCAAGCTTTATTCATATTGCACTAATTCACAACAAATGTTATCTCAAGACGCTTTACAAAAAGAGCCGGTCCAGCTTTTACCATATTCTATGTTAAATTATAAACAAAGACCTAACATCAAGACTCAATAAGATTCAGTCACATCTTACAATATAAGACTCTCATCGTAATCTCCAATGAGCAGAGTAATTTGCAGCATTTAGCAAATTACAGTAGCAAGTCAAGTCAAACTTTATTTATATAGCACATTTAAAAAACAACCGCAGTTGGCTAAAGTGCTGTCCAAGCTTATAACAAGCAAGGAAAAACTTCCTTTTAACAGGCAGAAACCTTGAGCAAAACCTGACACATGTTTAATAGTCATCTGCTAAAACTGTGTTGGGATTGGAAAGCAGTTAGAGGGTGATGCAGACAGACAAAGACAACAACAGCAACAACAACAACAGCTCATGCAGACTTATGGTTATGCCAATAATAATGGTAAAAGTATTTGTTCTATTTGAACAAAACACAACAACATTTCAGAAAACCGAAAGTGTAGGGACAACACTTCTAGTTTTATGATTGTTTGGAAGGAATGCAAGAGGAGATGGAAATAATAAAGGAAATATTTCAACAAAAGATACACATGTTATGTAGCCTAATACTTCTATAGTGTATCCATCATATTAGGACATCCTCAGGTCTCAGAGTCTGGTGTCAGACCTCAGATGAGAAAGCATCAGGTTTCTTTCACTTCGGAAGCAACATTTTCCCTTCATTCAGTACATAGTTCCATGCAAGGATCCTGGGTTCAAATCAAGCAGCAACCTCCGGTCTCAAACGATGAAGCCCATGTTATAAACTTATAAAGTGTTATAAACTGCAATACATCGAGAATCCGCTTGAGGCTGGCTGCAGAAACACCAGAAACCACATAGACATGAATGGGAAACAGACGATCTTTGCAGCATTAATAAACATGTTTACAGCCTGGTTCAAAAAACGGCTTGGCTCTCTCTCTATTGGCACACACTGTACTGGGTGAATTTTTTTCTAACACAACTGATTAGAAGATATTAAGAGTATGAGTTTTTGCCCAAATAAGGACATGACTGACTAGACTCCCGGTTGGGAACACATAGGGCTAGGAGGCTCAAACTCCGCCCCTTTACGTCACACTCTGCCTGGTTGAGTTCCGCATTTCCAATATGGCTTCCGCCATCGATTGGCTTCCAAACAGCTCTCAGGAACAGATGGGTGACGTCACGGATACTACGTCCATATTTTATACAGTCTATGGTTCAAATCCCCGACATGGACTGCCCATGGGAGAACACCACAGAGCTGCCTGGCAGTGATTGACTTTTTAGGTCATTTCATTCTACCACTTTGTTGTAGTTGTTTAAAAGCACAGCTAAGCCAACCGAATTATGAGGAAGTCTCACATTGGAAGCCCTTAGTGGGATTTAAACTCACAACCATTAGACTGAGAGGCAGCAGCCCTTTCCATCACACCACAGGGCAGCTTGGATGAACTTACTTTTGTAGGTCTTTTCATTCCACTATTTAATATTGTACTTCAAAAGCACAGTTCTTAATACAATGTGAGGAGAGTGTTTCAATTCTATCTCCCATGGGCAGTCCATTACTAGGATTTGAACCCAGGATTCTTGCATAGAAAGGCAGAAGCCATATCCACAACACAACAGAGCGGCCTGCCAGTGATTGCCTGTTTAGGTCTTTTCATTCCACCACTTTCTTGTCGTTGTTTAAAAAGCACAGCTCAACCACATTGTGAGGAAACTGTTTCATTTTCATCTCACATTGGAAACCCTCAGTCTGATGGATATGGGTTCTTATCCAACTAAGGGCTTCCAATTTGAGATTAAAATGAAACAGTTTCCTTACAATGTGGGTGAGATTTGTGGGTCAGGAGAAGGATTTTAAATTCTACTCCAGACTTTCGGGGAGCCAGTGTCGAGAAGCTAACACAGCAGAGATGTGCTCTCTTGCCCTAGTTCTAGTCAGTATACTTGAAATGCAGTGTTTTGGACCAGCTGAAGAATCTTAAGATACTTATTAGGGCTGCCTTACATCAGGGAATTACAATAATCAAACCTA